>NC_064628.1:16327487-16630517 GCF_023864275.1 Schistocerca cancellata | reverse complement strand
GATGTGAGTGACGCAAGTGTTGCTAGAGAGAAGGGAAGTGCAGCGGAAACGTGTTTTTATATAAGCGTCTATCCTCAGCGTGATTAGTTAGGTTTCTGATCCCAGAACCTGTAGGTAGCACACGCGATGCACTGAGAATTGCTTCAGCGTTTCATAAAAAAAGGTTGTTAGAAATGAGCAGTACCAGTAATCTCAATTACTTCTTAGTTTACGTTTAAGTAAAACATCTACATAAAATAAACGTTTACAAATCATCACTTCAAAACTAAAACACTGAAAGAAAATTCTTTTTCATTTTAATGTTGTTGATGAAGGGTTGGAGTAGTAGCTAATATTTTTTTGCACTCATGGTAATGAACTGAGGAAGATTGGGATCCACCGTGCTGAAAATGGTTCAAATGGCTCTGGGCACTATGGGACTTAACATATGACGTCATGAGCCCCCTAAGACCTAGAACTACCTAAACCTAACTAACATAAGTACATCACACACATCCACGCCCGAGGCAGGATTCGAACCTGCGACCATAGCAGCAGCGCGGTTCCGGACTGAAGCGCCTAGAACCGCTCGGGCACAGAGACCGGCCTCTGCGCTGGGCTATGGACATGCTGTCCCGTGTGTAGGCTGCCCCTACCACCTCAATTCAGACGTCTGGGGCGGTGCTGTGGCTGTGAAGCATGCACTGCTGACGATTTGCAGAGCACTGTGTCCAGCGATAAACTGCGTTTCTGCACCACTTTATCCCAGTGCCAGTATGCTGGATATCAAAAACCATTTACAGCATTTGTGGGTTAGCCTGCCTCAGGATGGGACGCAACGGTTTTATGACACGCTTCCTACCGAGTCAGTGCATGCATACAGACCAACGGAGGTGCAGCGTGATACTGGTAAAGAGCCTCCTGCTGCCAAGTTATAGGTAAATTTGACTCGATTTTGAGATCACTGAAATAACATCACTTATGTTCTCCTGCCGTGAAGTTTCATTTCGTTTCTTCCTCTACATGACTCCTCCATTTTCTTTGATAGCAGTTTACATTTATTTCGTTGTCGCGAGAGTGAATACAATAATGAATATTCAGGTGGTTAACTGATTGCTCACCGAATTACTCTTGCTAGCGTCATATCGTCCAAAAATTACAGCGCCACATCACGTCACCAGCGCACACCGATACTACTGAGGCATTTTGCTGGAATCCGCAGCAGCTAATTGGAGCTAAGAAGACACGTCCTCTCACTCCAGCATTGCTGTCGCACAGAAGTCAATATAGAGCCGAACACGAAATTGCGGTGCTCCAGTTGTGCTGACGTCAACTGAAGCAGTGAACACATTTTAGTTAATAAACAAATTTTAGTTAGTAAAATAATATCGCTGCTGATATGCACAGTCTTCTTAAACATATAGCGTCGTAAGTGTGGAACTGTCAGACTAGTGTCACACGTCATCATCATCATCATTTAAGACTGATTATGCCTTTCAGCGTTCAGTCTGGAGCATAGCCCCCCTTATACAGTTCCTCCATGATCCCCTATTTAGTGCTAACATTGGTGCCTCTTCTGATGTTAAACCTATTACTTCAAAATCATTCTTCACCGAATCCAGGTACCTTCTCCTCGGTCTGCCCCGACTCCTCCTACCCTCTACTGCTGAATCCATGAGTCTCTTGGGTAACCTTGCTTCTCCCATGCGTGTAACATGACCCCACCATCTAAGCCTGTTCGCCCTCACTGCTACATCTATAGAGTTCATTCCCAGTTTTCCTTTGATTTCCTCATTGTGGACACCCTCCTGCCATTGTTCCCATCTACTAGTACGTGCAATCATCCTAGCTACTTTCATATCCGTAACCTCAACCTTGTTGATAAGGTAACCTGAATCCACCCAGCTTGCGCTCCCATACAACAAAGTTGGTCGAAAGATTGAACGGTGCACAGATAACTTAGTCTTGGTACTGACTTCCTTCTTGCAGAAGAGAGTAGATCGTAGCTGAGCGCTCACTGCATTAGCTTTGCTACACCTCGCTTCCAGTTCTTTCACTATGTTGCCATCCTGTGAGAATATGCATCCTAAGTACTTGAAACCGTCCACCTGTTCTAACTTTGTTCCTCGTATTTGGCACTCAACCCGTTTATATCCTTTTCCCACTGACATTACTTTCGTTTTGGAGATGCTAATCTTCATACCATAGTCCTTAAATTTCTGATCTAGCTCTCAAATATTACTTTGCAAACTTTCAATCGAATCTGCCACCACAACTAAGTCATCCGCATATGTGAGACTGCTTATTTTGTGTTCACTTATCTTAATCTCACCCAGCCAGTCTATTGTTTCCAACATATGATCCATAAATAATATGAACAACAATGGAGACAGGTTGCAGCCTTGTGTTACCCCTGAAACTACTCTGAACCATGAACTCAATTTACCGTCGACTCTAACTGCTGCCTGACCATCTATGCTTGCAAACGTTTGCCTCCTAATCCATAATCTCGTAGAACGGACAATATCTTCCTCCTAGGAACCCGGTCATATGCCTTTTCTAGAACTGTAACGCATAAATACAATTCCCTGTTCCACTCGTAACACTTTTCCATTATCTGCCGTAAGTTAAAGATCTGGCCATTTCAACCTCTAAGAGGCCTAAACCCACACTGATTTTCATCCAATTGGTCCTCAACTAATACTCGCACTTTCCTTTCAACAATACCTGAGAATATTTTACCCACAACGCTGATTAAAGAGATACCTCTATAGTTGTTACAATCTTTTCTGTTTCCATGTTTAAAGAATGGTGTGATTACTGCTTTCGTCCAGTCTGATGGAAGCTGTCCCGACTCACACGCCATTTCAATTATCCTGTGTAGCCATTTAAGACCTGACAGTCCACTGTATTTGATGAGTTCCGACTTAATTTAATTCTCCCCAGCCGCTTTATTGCACTGCAATCTATTGACCATTTTCTCCACTTCCTCGAATGTGATCCTATCCCATTGTACACCGAAATCTGAAACATTACTAATCGTATTTTCACCTACATTGAGCAACTCTTCAAAATATTCCCTCCATCTGCCCAAGGCATCAACAGGATTCACCAGCAGTTTTCCTGACCTGTCCAAAATACTTGTCATTTCCTTCTTACCTCCCTTTCGAAGACTGCTAATTACACTCCAGAATGGTTCTCCAGCAGCTGGACCCAAAGTCGCCAACCTGTTTCCAAAGTCTTCCCAAGATATCTTCTTGGATGCTGCAATTATGTGTTCGGCCTTGTTTCTTTCTTCAACATAACTTTCACTGTCACACATTAATTAACTTTTTATTTTCAATATATTTACATTATTTACCGTGTTATTAAAACAATAACAGTTATAAGACATTCCAGTAACGATGTAATATCGACATCGCATCAATCGAGACGTGAGTACAATATAACCACTTTAATACAAATGACATTCACATTTATACATGATCTCACCAAAACTGTAATCGCAGGTACTTGATAATGGCGGTAAAGGCCGAAACAGTCTGTCGTGAATAATGATTACGTATTGTAAGCAGCAACTTGGTGCATCTGTTCTAACAATCATGTCGTTATCAGACATATGGTGGTAGCCCTAAAGAAGAAAAAAAGTTGAGTTCAGTCAATGTGAAACACTGTACTGCAAGAGAAGACTTTGTGATCGTATGTTTTAATGGTCAGTGAGAGTTGTAAATTATCAAGCACTCATGTGGCAAACAATTGTATGAAGTTAAATAAATCTTTTTATTCATGCGTGTAATAAAGTGTACGAATATTTCATATGTTGTTGTTCGTATGAGCCATTTCCCGGAGCACTCGAAGAATCCACAGTGACGGCTGAACGAGTGTAGTTTCGCTGATCATAGAAGCTAGCACAGCCGATGTGTAGACGTTGTTGACGATCGCATCTACACGAACATACGGGGTGGTCGGAAGATCCCGTTACAGACTTCTACGACTTGTAGAGGGGAGTGAGTACATCGTATTTTGAATAGGAAGCCATGTCCGGAAACGTCATCCAACGAGACTACAGCGCGGTCATCTGTAAATGTACGTAAACACGGGGTGATTCCGTGATCATGTTACAGACTTTGTAGGATAATGGAGAACGATATATATATATATATATATATATATATATTAATTTGAAGTAAGGATCCCTGTACCGGAAACGAACAAGTCGAACACTTGCTCAGTACAGATGTGTTTCACATTAGCTAGGATGAAGGAATGGTCATAGCTCCTTCTACATTTCTACATTTATACTCCGCAAGCCACCCAACGGTGTGTGGCGGAGGGCACTTTACGTGCCACTGTCATTATCTCCCTTTCCTGTTCCAGTCGCGTATGGTTCGCGGGAAGAACGACTGTCTGAAAGCCTCTGTGCGCGCTCTAATCTCTCTAATTTTACATTCGTGATCTCCTCGGGAGGTATAAGTAGGGGGAAGCAATATATTCGATACCTCATCCAGAAACGCACCCTCTCGAAACCTGGCGAGCAAGCTACACCGCGATGCAGAGCGCCTCTCTTGCAGAGTCTGCCACTTGAGTTTGTTAAACATCTCCGTAACGCTATCACGGTTACCAAATAACCCTGTGACGAAACGCGCCGCTCTTCTTTGGATCTTCTCTATCTCCTCCGTCAACCCGATCTGGTACGGATCCCACACTGATGAGCAATACTCAAGTATAGGTCGAACGAGTGTTTTGTAAGCCACCTCCTTTGTTGATGGACTACATTTTCTAAGGACTCTCCCAATGAATCTCAACCTGGTACCCGCCTTACCAACAATTAATTTTATATGATCATTCCACTTCAAATCGTTCCGCACGCATACTCCCAGATATTTTACAGAAGTAACTGCTACCAGTGTTTGTTCCGCTATCATATAATCATACAATAAAGGATCCTTCTTTCTATGTATTCGCAATACATTACATTTGTCTATGTTAATGGTCAGTTGCCACTCCCTGCACCAAGTGCCTATCCGCTGCAGATCTTCCTGCATTTCGCTACAATTTTCTAACGCTGCAACTTCTCTGTATACTACAGCATCATCCGCGAAAAGCCGCATGGAACTTCCGACACTATCTACTAGCTCATTTATATATATTGTGAAAAGCAATGGTCCCATAACACTCCCCTGTGGCACGCCAGAGGTTACTTTAACGTCTGTAGATGTCTCTCCATTGAGAACAACATGCTGTGTTCTGTTTGCTAAAAACTCTTCAATCCAGCCACACAGCTGGTCTGATATTCCGTAGGCCCTTACTTTGTTTATCAGGCGACAGTGCGGAACTGTATCGAACGCCTTCCGGAAGTCAAGGAAAACGGCATCTACCTGGGAGCCTGTATCTAATATTTTCTGGGTCTCATGAACAAATAAAGCGAGTTGGGTTTCACACGATCGCTGTTTCCGGAATCCATGTTGATTCCTACATAGTAGATTCTGAGTTTCCAAAAACGACATGATACTCGAGCAAAAGACATGTTCTAAAATTCTACAACAGATCGACGTCAGAGAGATAGGTCTATAGTTTTGCGCATCTGCTCGACGACCCTTCTTGAAGACTGGGACTACCTGTGCTCTTTTCCAATCATTTGGAACCTTCCGTTCCTCTAGAGACTTGCGGTACACGGCTGTTAGAAGGGGGGCAAGTTCTTTCGCGTACTCTGTGTAGAATCGAATTGGTATCCCGTCAGGTCCAGTGGACTTTCCTCTGTTGAGTGATTCCAGTTGCTTTTCTATTCCTTGGACACTTATTTCAATGTCAGCCATTTTTTCGTTGGTGCGAGGATTTAGAGAAGGAACTGCAGTGCGGTCTTCCTCTGTGAAACAGCTTTGGAAAAAGGTGTTTAGTATTTCAGCTTTACGCTTGTCATCCTCTGTTTCTATGCCATCATCATCCCGGAGTGTCTGGACATGATGTTTCGAGCCACTTACTGATTTAACGTAAGACCAGAACTTCCTAGGATTTTCTGTCAAGTCGGTACCTAGTATTTTACTTTCGAATTCACTGAACGCTTCACGCATAGCCCTCCTTACGCTAACTTTGACATCGTTTAGCTTCTGTTTGTCTGAGAGGTTTTGGCTGCGTTTAAACTTGGAGTGAAGCTCTCTTTGCTTTCGCAGTAGTTTCCTAACTTTGTTGTTGTACCACGGTGGGTTTTTCCCGTCCCTCACAGTTTTGCTCGGCACGTACCTGTCTAAAACGCATTTTACGATTGCCTTGAACTTTTTCCATAAACACTCAACATTGTCAGTGTCTGAACAGAAATTTTCGTTTTGATCTGTTAGGTAGTCTGAAATCTGCCTTCTATTACTCTTGCTAAACAGATAAACCTTCCTCCCTTTTTTTATATTCCTATTAACTTCCATATTCAGGGATGCTGCAACGGCCTTATGATCACTGATTCCCTGTTCTGCTCTTACAGAGTCGAAAAGTTCGGGTCTGTTTGTTATCAGTAGGTCCAAGATGTTATCTCCACGAGTCGGTTCTCTGTTTAATTGCTCGAGGTAATTTTCGGATAGTGCACTCAGTATAATGTCACTCGATGCTCTGTCCCTACCACCCGTCCTAAACATCTGAGTGTCCCAGTCTATATCTGGTAAATTGAAATCTCCACCTAAGACCATAACATGCTGAGAAAATTTATGTGAAATGTATTCCAAATTTTCTCTCAGTTGTTCTGCCACTAATGCTGCTGAGTCGGGGGGTCGGTAAAAGGAGCCAATTATTAACCTAGCTCGGTTGTTGAGTGTAACCTCCACCCATAATAATTCACAGGAACTATCCACTTCTACTTCACTACAGGATAAACTACTACTAACAGCGACGAACACTCCACCACCGGTTGCATGCAATCTATCCTTTCTAAACACCGTCTGTGCCTTTGTAAAAATTTCGGCAGAATTTATCTCTGGCTTCAGCCAGCTTTCTGTACCTATAACGATTTCAGCTTCGGTGCTTTCTATCAGCGCTTGAAGTTCCGGTACTTTACCAACGCAGCTTCGACAGTTTACAATTACAATACCGATTGCTGCTTGGTCCCCGCATGTCCTGACTTTGCCCCGCACCCGTTGAGGCTGTTGCCCTTTCTGCTCTTGCCCGAGGCCATCTAACCTAAAAAAACCGCCCAGCCCACGCCACACAACCCCTGCTACCCGTGTAGCCGCTTGTTGCGTGTAGTGGACTCCTGACCTATCCAGCGGAACCCGAAACCCCACCACCCTATGGCGCAAGTCGAGGAATCTGCAGCCCACATTGTCGCAGAACCGTCTCAGCCTCTGATTCAGACCCTCCACTCGGCTCTGTACCAAAGGTCCGCAGTCAGTCCTGTCGACGATGCTGCAGATGGTGAGCTCTGCTTTCATCCCGCTAGCGAGACTGGCAGTCTTCGCCAAATCAGATAGCCGCCGGAAGCCAGAGAGGATTTCCTCCGATCCATAGCGACACACGTCATTGGTGCCGACATGAGCGACCACCTGCAGATGGGTGCACCCTGTACCCTTCATGGCATCCGGAAGGACCCTTTCCACATCTGGAATGACTCCCCCCGGTATGCACACGGAGTGCACTTTGGTTTTCTTCCCCTCCCTTGCTGCCATATCCCTAAGGGGCCCCATTACGCGCCTCACGTTGGAGCTCCCAACTACCAGTAAGCCCACCCTCTGCGACTGCCCGGATCTTGCAGACTGAGGGGCAACCTCTGGAACAGGACAAGCAGCCATGTCAGGCTGAAGATCAGTATCAGCCCGAGACAGAGCCTGAAACCGGTTCGTCAGACAAACTGGAGAGGCCTTCCGTTCAGCCCTCCGGAATGTCTTTCGCCCCCTGCCACACCTTGAGACGACCTCCCACTCTACCACAGGTGAGGGATCAGCCTCAATGCGGGCAGTATCCCGGGCAACCACAGTCGTAGTCCGATCGGGGGATGCGTGGGACGAGCTGGCCGTCCCCGACAAACCCCCATCCGGACCCCCACAGTGATGCCCATTGGCAACAGCCTCAAGCTGTGTGACCGAAGCCAACACTGCCTGAAGCTGGGAGCGAAGGGATGCCAACTCAGCCTGCATCCGAACACAGCAGTTGCAGTCCCTATCCATGCTAAAAACTTGTGCAAAGAACGTCTGAACTAATCTACAGAGAGCTCAAACAAAACGACAAAATTGAAGCGGTTATTAAAATACAAGATTGCCTAGTAAATGCAGTAATGCTGCCACTTGTGCACTGCTGACACACTGCTCGGCGGCGGAAGGAGACTACGCGATTTAACACTATTCGAGTACTAAAACGTGATGCTACAACTCTCAAATACTATAATACACCCGAAATTTATGTGGTAGAGCTAGGAGTATACGACTTGCTGCTGCAGCTGCTTATCCAACGGCGGCAGGGAGCACACTGACTGACCAACCGACACTGGCCGTTCAAAACGAAAACAGATGACAGACGACTACGCGAATTTACACTATTCAGGTACTAAAACGCGATGCTACAACTCTCAGATACTATAATACGCCCGAAATTTATGAATTAAACAATGCAAGTACCAAAAACACGCAAAGAAATTAAGAATTAAACTATGTAACAAATGAGTGAGCTAGGAGTATACGACTTGCTGCTGCAGCTGCTTATCCAACGGCGGCAGGGAGCACACTCATGTACGCAACTTATGTACGCAACTTAGAGCCCACATTTATTGGACATTTTTTCTCGTTTTTGTCTACACTACGAGCACTGAAACTTACCAGCCCTACACTCTTCGCAACACAAGAACAGGTACATGTATTCAACTGTCAGAGGTATCAGAACGGATTTCGTTTATAACTTTCGACTCGTTCGTTTCCGGTGCAGGGATCCTTACTTCAACTTAATACATTTCTCCATCATCCTACAAAGTCTGTAACATCATCATGTAATAACCCAGTGCATACGTACATTTACAGATACCCCCGTCTATAACTTTGACGCTCTGTAGTCTCGTTGGATGAGGTTTCCGGACATGGGTTCCTATTCAAAATACCGTGTACTCACTCCCCTCTACAAGTCCTAGAAGTCTGTAACGGGAACTTCGGACCACCCTGTATGTTCGATCACTATAATGTGACACGAAATAGGAACGCGGTGTCGCAAGCGACAAGTGTAGAACGCCGGCGCTAGGGAAGAAACTGTCAGCCAGTCCCCACTACTCGGCATTCGGCGAGCATTCGTGCAGCGGTTGCAAATTGCCGTATGCCTGGCGCCGCCTTAACGTTAAGGTTCCGGCCGCGCTATTACGAGCAAGCAGTCGCTTGGAAAATTAAAGAAAGATTGAGCGCGAGGCGGCGCTGCATCGCCCGACACCTGCGGCCCACACAGCTCCAGTACCTGTTCTGGAGGTGGGGGACTGCCCTGCTTGTGCCCACAGCAGCGGCAGAGAGCGGCCTCTGCACATTTGCGCCGCTCGGCCGTTTGCCGCCGACGCCGACGCCGACGCCCACGCCGCAGCCGGCGGGCGCAAATGAAGGACCGCCGAGATTAACGCGCGCCCACAAGTGCTCTCCTCTCATTCTTTTATTGCCGCTGTTTCTCTTTTCCTCTCTGTCCTCCCTCCCCCTCTCCACTGCGCCCCTCCCTCCCCCCGCCGCACTGCGCTGTCCGTATGTCTTTGTCCCTGCTCCCTCGCTCGGACTGCCGCTCTGGCGGCAAGAATCTCGGGGCGGGCGGCTTTTTCGGCCCTTTTGCAACCGTTCCAGGTTAACACCCCGGCGCATTCCGCGGGGCGCTAATTTTCTCTCGCCAGCCCCCGCCGCCTGGTAGCTCTCCGCACTTAAAAACCTTCCGCCTACCATCAAGCGGAGGAAAAAATTACGACGGCGCTGTCTGCGTGTTTTCCGTTACGTTACGTCAGTGCGGCCCGCTGAATGTTGCTGCGTCGGCTGTTCCCGGCGGCCGACACAGCGCGCCCCCTGCTGGAAACAACCGCGACCACTTTCTTTATAACTTGACCTACTTTTATTTCTTACACGTAACCATAAACACGGCTTCCTAGAAACTTACGTGCAACGCAACGCGCCGTTCTTTGCAGACATCGTGCTCATAACTTCGAGGAAAGCTACAGATTTCATCGAGTATCTATGGCATGAAATTCCAAACTCAGGGCTGTAACTGTGATGATTTATTGAACGATGTCCCAACCCACTAATAGAGAAGACAATGATAAACTCTTTTTCTGTCTTTTTCTTGTTAAAACTGAAAAGTAATTGTTTTACATATTGTGCACGTTATTTAGATCGTTGTTTTAAATAAATGATAATTATTATATTATGAAATTTTAGAATCTTGAATATGGCTCTTAGCAGTAACCGTATGTCTTGAATTAACAAAATACACGGTCAATTGGTTGCGATTTTTATTTAGACTTGATCCAGGTTTCGATACCACTAGGGGTGTCTTCTTCAGAAGAACAAGGAGATACTTGAATTACTTAACGTAAACTGTGTTACGTGCATCACGATCTGAGGTGCTCAATTAACATACAGGCAATATAATTAAAATCCATTAAAGTTGTAAGATTAAAAACACGTATGGCTATTCTGTTCCATAGCCATACCTGTTTTTAATCTTACAACTTTAATGGATTTTAACTTTGCACCTGTACGTGAGCCGACCACCTCAGACCGCCAATGGATGTAACATGTTTTACGTAATGTTGAAACGTCCCCTTAGAACAATTTATACAGGACTGTGCTTAACCTGACACACAATATTATTTAGCGCAACGCAATCTGACTTTCAAAAATCCCTACAAAAGAATGGCCCTGACTAACATTAAACTATACCTTTCACAAATAACTTACCTCACAAAAATCTTCATTACTCGAACTACTGCAATACAGCGAGCACCACTACTGCCAGCTAAATAACAGATTCAAACTACGGAAGGCACTAACTACTGATAGGGATAGTTAGCAAATGAAAGATATTAATAGAGAACAAACAATGTATTTACCTTAACAGTCATAATATATATAGCAGTTCATGACAAATTACAAAACTCCGCCATCTCTCTCCCCACATCCACCACTGCTGGCGGCTCACCTCCAACTGTGCAACGCTACGCGCTGTTCACATCCAGCTGCCGCTGCCTAACACTACAATGGCAGACAACAATGCAAACTAGCCACAGGCTGCACACAGCACAGCCAGTGATTTTCATACAAAGCGCTACGTAACGTTGCCAATAAGAAAACATAAACAGCCTACTTACATAGCCCCCATGCTCCCCTCAAAAAATTTTACAAAATATTTTTGGGCAGTGGCCAATAATGATTTGAAAAAATTTTTCATAATTACAATAACAAAGATATCAAATGCACACACTTATTTATACAATGTTGGTCAAAAGCTAAAATTTTCTCACAGTCCATAAAGATAGTCCTGATCATTCATCACAGTAAAACTGCCGTTTCTTTTATCAAAGTCTGAGCAGTAAAAGACAATGCACACGGAAGTAGTGGATGTCCATGCAGTCTTGAAGAAGTAGTGTTGTCCTTCCAACAGAAAGACAGTGCTGACTCTTGACATGCTGACAGGTAATGGGCCACAACAGAGCAAACCCACAGCAGAGTAAGTCGACGTTTTGAAGAAGATTGGTAGGTAGGTCACCACAGAGCAGACCCACTGCAGTCCTTGTAGAAATAATGGTATTGGTGAGTCAGCAAAGGTGTAGACCCACTGCAGTCCTTGTAGAGATGGCCAGCAGCCATCTGTTGTGACTGTGCAGGTGCACAATCACCATCGAAGAGTCTTGCGCACAATATAGCAAGTCCATGAACCACCACTTGTGCACTCACAAAGTTTTTTGGAATTGTCCTTAGAACCAGCAATGCTGTTATCCAGTCCCTTGCTGAATTAGTAACACACGTGCAAACACTAACAGTCCCAACTTCTCACATATTGTGCATTACTATGACCAACAGAAATATGTGCAGTGAAATGAATGCTTACAAGTTACTTAATTTGATGAACTGGTGTCAATTACAATTTTATAACATAAGAATACGATTACAAAGGTACAAAATACACCATTAAAGAACATAACAATACAAATAACATTTGTAGTACAGGCTTTACAAAAGAATAGAAATAAACATATACATCAGTGTTATAGGAATTATGACATAAGTACATACATAAACGATCAGAATAATTTTTGAAACATCAACTTTACACATGTGAATTAAAACAGAACAGAATACATAATGTCTAAACATCTTTACAAAGCAAATACCATATTATTAATGCAAAGTATATTTGAGGATAACAGTATTCCTCATCATAGTGAATGTAGCTGAGTATTAGAAAAATTCTACAACATAAGTGTTATCAGATAAACATATAAAGACAGGAAGAACATAATTACACATGGGTACCCAAACACGTAGTGGGATAACACAAAAGGAAAGGACAGGGTTTGTTTCATTGCAGTATTTTGCAAACAAAACTTTCTTTGCTTCTTGGAGATCTCCCTTCATTCATCATTATTCCCAAAAGTCCTATCTAAGCCTGCCTTCTGTATTCTGTTCACATCCTCTGTCAAAAATAGTTTTTCTCCACTGTACAGTCATAATATACACTCCTGGAAATTGAAATAAGAACACCGTGAATTCATTGTCCCAGGAAGGGGAAACTTTATTGACACATTCCTGGGGTCAGATACATCACATGAACACACTGACAGAACCACAGGCATATAGACACAGGCAACAGAGCATGCACAATGTCGGCACTAGTACAGTGTATATCCACCTTTCGCAGCAATGCAGGCTGCTATTCTCCCATGGACACGATCGTAGAGATGCTGGATGCAGTCCTGTGGAACGGTTTGCCATGCCATTTCCACCTGGCGCCTCAGTTGGACCAGCGTTCGTGCTGGACGTGCAGACCGCGTGAGACGACGCTTCATCCAGTCCCAAACATGCTCAATGGGGGACAGATCCGGAGATCTTGCTGGCCAGGGTAGTTGACTTACACCTTCTAGAGCACGTTGGGTGGCACGGGATACATGCGGACGTGCATTGTCCTGTTGGAACAGCAAGTTCCCTTGCCGGTCTAGGAATGGTAGAACGATGGGTTCGATGACGGTTTGGATGTACCGTGCACTATTCAGTGTCCCCTCGACGATCACCAGTGGTGTACGGCCAGTGTAGGAGATCGCTCCCCACACCATGATGCCGGGTGTTGGCCCTGTGTGCCTCGGTCGTATGCAGTCCTGATTGTGGCGCTCACCTGCACGGCGCCAAACACGCATACGACCATCATTGGCACCAAGGCAGAAGCGACTCTCATCGCTGAAGACGACACATCTCCATTCGTCCCTCCATTCACGCCTGTCGCGACACCACTGGAGGCGGGCTGCACGATGTTGGGGCGTGAGCGGAAGATGGCCTAACGGTGTGCGGGACCGTAGCCCAGCTTCATGGAGACGGTTGCGAATGGTCCTCGCCGATACCCCAGGAGCAACAGTGTCCCTAATTTGCTGGGAAGTAGCGGTGCGGTCCCCTACGGCACTGCGTAGGATCCTACGGTCTTGGTGTGCATCCGTGCGTCGCTGCGGTCTGGTCCCAGGTCGACGGGCACGTGCACCTTCCGCCGACCACTGGCGACAACATCGATGTACTGTGGAGACCTCACGCCCCACGTGTTGAGCAATTCGGCGGTACGTCCACCCGGCCTCCCGCATGCCCACTATACGCCCTCGCTCAAAGTCCGTCAACTGCACATACGGTTCACGTCCACGCTGTCGCGGCATGCTACCAGTGTTAAAGACTGCGATGGAGCTCCGTATGCCACGGCAAACTGGCTGACACTGACGGCGGCGGTGCACAAATGCTGCGCAGCTAGCGCCATTCGATGGCCAACACCGCGGTTCCTGGTGTGTCCGCTGTGCCGTGCGTGTGATCATTGCTTGTACAGCCCTCTCGCAGTGTCCGGAGCAAGTATGGTGGGTCTGACACACCGGTGTCAATGTGTTCTTTTTTCCATTTCCAGGAGTGTATATAGCAGTTCATAACAAATTACAAAACTCCGCCATCTCTCTCCCCACATCCACCACTGCTGGCGGCTCACCTCCAACTGTGCAACGCTACGTGCTGTTCACATCCAGCTGCCGGTGCCTAACACTACAATGGCAGACAACAATGCAAACTAGCCACAGGCTGCACACAGCACAGCCAGTGATTTTCATACAAAGCGCTACGTAACGTTGCCAATAAGAAAACATTAACAGCCTACTTACAATGTATTTCAAGCAACTCCATGTTCTTCTGAGGAAGATACTCTGAACACTGTCGAAACTTAAAAATAAAAAAATTGGCAACTGAATGGCTGTTTACTTTATTAATTATGAAATTCTGTTCAGTTGTAACATGTGCACAGATTTCAGTTTCGTGTTTCCCATGTGTATAAGAATACACACCATTCGTCTTTTACAACTGCGTGGTTGCTACTGTCATCAACGAAACTCGTTTCGCCTACTCGTATTGTATATCATCAATGTTCTTAAAAGATAAGAGATATAATTGTTTAAACATATATATTAGCGTTTCCTGGCAGCACACTTAGGTTATTTTAATATTTATAGTGATAAGATAACCTAAATATCCAGCTAGGGAGCACTACATATCTCATAGCAGTAACGCATACTTACACAAAAAACTTTTTCTACATTTTTATAGATTATAGGTATGCCAAATGAGAACAGACGAAACATGTTTCATTGAAGACAATAATACAGTTTTAGTTGCAAAAGACAGGCCGTTTGCTGTGTATGGGGTTTAAACTCGGCTAGCATCTGTTATCGCCAAACAACAAGTGCTCAAAGGAAACGAGAACAGCGATCTCACTTCTAATTTTGATATTTGGTGAACATGCGATGTGGTTAGCAAATAATGAATAGAAAACACGTTGCACGTTGTGCTCTTAAATATACACTCTAACACTTCTGTAAGGAAAAGACGACGGTGGTACATTCGAAAAGGAAACTACTTTGGGTACGGCAAATCGCATCAAGGTTTACCTATAATATCGGGTGTGGAAGTGGTGCAATGAGAAGAGTGATAGTTACAATATTTCATGTTTACAATACTTTGCGTCCTGGTAATTTTTGTGTTAGATGTCTCTGTCCACAGGTCTCTATTTTAGGGTAAATTTTTTTGGCATCTAGGCACAGAGTCCCTGCTAAAATGAATTACAGCGGTACCAAATGTAAATGGTTGCATAGTTTCTGCAGACAATACGCTTCTAATTGAGACTGGACGATCTAAAGCACAGACGGAAGGCGGGGCAAAGACTGCAATGGAAATGTTATAGAAATGGTGTCTAGACAATAAAGTAAAAGATTGCTGCTTGCAAAATGGTCCGTATACTGCTAAAACGAATATCTGTGACGAGAAATCCTACGATTAGGATCGGGACGAGAGTCTACTCGAAGAGTCGAATAATACTTCTGTTTGTGCATCATGTTATACACGAACCAAAACTTTGTACCTCATGTTAAAAAGTCAGCCATAACACAGCCGAGACTGCTCGGAGCGGTGCTGCGTGTGGTATGGGGTCAATCACCTGGGACTTGGGGTAGTGGTCGAAGACAACATGACAGATTTCGAATATGAGGACATTATTGAGGACCGCCTTGCTTGATATCTTCCTAACGGTGATAGCATCTTCCACCAAGACAACTCATCAAAAGGGCAGAATCGTGCTAATGTGGCTTGAGCAGAGTGGTAGTGAACTCACGTTGATGTCTTGGTCCCCACATTCACCTGATCTGAAGTCGATGGAGGACATACGTGACACTATCGGACGTCGGCTGCGCGACCACGAACTACCGACCTATGATTTACGGGAAATGCGTGACCTGCTAGCAGACATCTGGTGCCACATTCTTCCAGGAAATGTACCAGGGCTATTTTGAATACCTGCAATGCAGAATCACTTTTGTACTGCGTCTAAAGGCTGATAAACGCGGTATTAAGTTGGTGGACATAACGTTTTGGTTCATCAGTGAATACCACGCAGCGATGACCGTGATAAGTATCGAATTTACATTCCTTGTCACTGAATAAAACACTTTTCTCTCTTGCACTGTGATGCAGGTTATTCACGCTCAGGACTCCTGACTTTACGTATAATAGCTTCTGCTGTTCTGATGCAACTCCTCAGTCACTGCTCTACGCCATGTCCCCATCGGAATAGCGTTGCCAATAGTGCAAGACGGCGACATTACAATCACAGTGCAAGGCCATTGAATGGCAAGCATAGTGATCGTTCAGAGCACAGTTTTCATGTTCTAGTTCCTGTTGGTTTATATTTATATTTGTGGCTGCCAGTTCCTCTTGGTCTGTGGCTGTAAATTTCTAACATGTTATACAGCTTTACCTTCTTTGAGAATATAGTTACGAGTTACGAAAACGAAATATAAGTACGGCCATAAAGTACCTTACATCTGGTTACATGATAGAAGATCTAAAAACGTATTTTATTGTCCCATTACGCTTATAACTGTCTTACGAAACTGATGCACCATTGAAAACAATTCTTAAAGATTAGTATCAAATGCCGCTTACACGATACAGTAAGTGTGTTACACTGTGTAACGTGCGCGTTGGGCACACGATACTCCTTAAAGCCTGCACTATGGTAAGTTGACGGGCTTCACCTTATGAGAAAGGATTTTCGTATAGATATTGACCGCGTGTACCTGAATGGAGGCGAATCAGACTTACACCCACTCTGTAATAACAATGATACGTCAAGCAAGTTCGAAATGCAACTACACATCAGTACGGACAAAAACAACACAGAAGATGCTACCAATTTGTTAATAATACGGTCGCCAGCCTAATTAGGCATTAACTGAGTTTCTTCCCTCTACAAGTTGATGTACGTTCATGCAAAACAACACGTAGTAACACTGCATAATATGGTAAATTTTAGAAGCAGAAAATCTATTGAACTGATAATTTCACTTTCTCTACTGATATGGATAAACCATAAATACATAACACTACACTATAATGTTTACTACAAAACTTCGTACTGTCTATTGATCTGATTAAAATCGGGCATAGGTCACCCTAGCAATAGCACTTTCGAATCACACACACAATGTCACTTTTGATAAAAATAAAACACTGATAAGTTTTGGTTTTTATATTGCCTTTAACTTTGCTGGTCAAATCAGTTTAGAACACTTCAGAATTCAAATGAATAAAAAGAAGGGGGGGGGGGGACCCTGAAACTGTTATGATCACTGTATTAAAAAGTTTGATTACTGAAATCATTATGTGCTCAAGATTTCCAATATATGAGTTAGTACTCTTTTCATCTTATTTCCTGCTCATTTAAATACCATTATATCTGTCTCGAAATAATTAAACTTCATTACTAAATCAATATCAAAATTATCTTCCAACTTTGTCAGACCTTCGTTATCCATCTAATGGTTCAATAACAAAACAGTTCAATAAACATCATTCTAACATAGCTAGGTCTGCAGGTAATTATTATTAACACAAAATTTGATTTTTCATTTCGGGACACTTGGATTGCACAACATTTGGAAAGGACCCTGTCTAGGTTAGTTGTGTGGATAATTAAATGATAGGACAGTTCTGGTAAAATTTAAGTTGTTATTGAACAGTATGGAACAAAAGTAACACTGGTCCATGCGAATACAGTACTAAAAGTTTCAACCTGTTGGTATCGATGCGGCGGTTGGCAAGCGGCGAGATGGCGAGGCACAGAGCACACATACAACCACAGCTATGGCCCTTGATGTATCGGCACTTTATTTCTTCATAGCGTCGCAATACTTTTCCATTTAGTGCCTATGGAATTTTGCCATGCTGTATGGGCGTTGGAACGGCATACCCGAGGCTCAATGAAACTAAGTCTTCCAGAAGAGCCTCCTCGCTCCAGAACGTGTTGCTCAGACCAATGCCCAACTCCGACTACTACTGCTGAGCCCGTTGTGCCGTGCGGTGTCCGCGCGCATTTTCCCGCGCTCGCCTGCCATCCACCTTTTACCGCTCCTTTACAGACAGAGTATTCACCCGAGGTTTTGCATTCTACATATCCTAATGCATTGCCTACGTATGGACCAGACGCACAGTTACAATTTTAAACATCTTACAATAGTTTCAACGTTTCTTACATTTCAATTCTGTTACAATATTGTTTCACATTTGACATAAACATTAATATTCACATCAAAATTTGTTTACAGTTTTCTTAACACAATGACATGAAACAAAAAAAAAAAAAGAAATGAAATCAGAACATCGATTACACTAATTTATCGAAAATCAGAAGAAAAAAATATTATATGTACAATAGTACAGCGTTCTTGTCGTTACAACTGGGGTTACAAAATTCATGAGATAGGAGCTATGCACACATACAGCTGACACTAGTGTAGCGCACACAAGGTATAAAAGGGTAGTCCATTGGCGGAGCTGTCCTATGTACTCAGGTAATTCATTTGAAAAGGTTTTCGACGTGACTGTGGCCACATGACGGAAATTAAGAGAGTTCGCACGCGGAATGGTAGTTGGAGCTGGACGCATGCAACATTCCATTTCGGATATCGTTAGGGAATTCAGTATTGCGAGATCCATAGCCTACAGAGTGTGCCAAGAATGCCAGATTTCAGGCATGACCTCTCACCACGGACATCGCAGTACTGGACGGCCTTCACGTAACGACCGAGGGCAACGGCGTTTGCCTAGTGTTGTCAGTGCTAACAGACAAGCAACAATGGTTGAAATAACCGTAGAAATCAGTGTGGGACGTACGATGAACGTATCCGCTGGGAGAGTGCGGCGAAGTTTGGCGTTAACTGGCTACTGCAGCATCCGGCGCCTCTCCTGGGTTCGTAAACTTACTGGTCGCACCCTACACGACTGGAAAGCTGCGGCCTGGTGACATGAGTCCCGAATTCATTTGGTAATGGTTGATGTAGAGTTCGAGTGTGGCGTAGACCCACGAAGCCATAAAGTCAAGTTGTTAACAAGGCACTGTGCAAGCTGGTGAAGGCTCCATAACAGTGTGGACTGTGTTTACATGGAATGGACCGTGTCCTCTGACCATCTGAAACAATCATCGGTGGGAAACGGTTTTGTTCGGCTGCTTGGAGACCATTTGCAGCCACTCACGGAATTCATGTTCGCGGACAACGATGTCGTGTCACCTGGTCACAATTGTTCGTGATTGTTTTCATGAACATTCTGGACGTATCGAATGAATTACTTGGCCACCCAGGTCGCTCGATGGGGATCCTGTCGTACATACGGAACATGACTGAGAGGTCGGTTTCGGCAGCGACGAAACTTTTGCAGTATAGACGGCTAAGGAGGCAGCGCGCTCAATATTTCTGCAGGGGCCTCCAACAACTCGTCGAGTCCATGCGACGTCGAGCTGCTGCACTACTTCGGGCAAAAGAGATGCGACGCGATATTAGTGGTTTCCCACGACTTTTTTCACCTCAATTTATAGGTTATGACAACTTTAAATTGCAGTTTTATGTTATCATCTACAAATTCCTCCAAGAAATAGCACAATTTTTCTATTAGTAAGCAGTAGGGTACCTTCTTCAATGTCCTTAATTCCATACAACGGGTATTACTTTGCCTTAATTTATTATACACTTGGTTGTGCGTGTAGTTTTGAATATGAGAATACTTCTTTAAATTGTGTAGATGAAACTTCTGATATTTATTTTTTCGTATGTACGGTAGAAACGCGTTTCTGTAACAGCTGACATGAGCCTCTAGGTTTCCTATAATACATAATACTTATTTTTTCGTCCGTAGAATTAATATTTTGGGTATGTTACTTGCAATTTTTTCAAACTGAAATTCTTATCTTGTAACTAATTCAAAATGAGTGGTCAACTTTCTTGAGAGCGTGTCAGTTGACGTGCAGAGCACAGACTCCTTCGTGGGTAAACTATTTGGTTTATTTGCCAAATAGCTTGCGTGACGATCTGGAGAGTTTTTGGTCTCGGTATATTGCAAGGATACTTTTGTGATTTGCATCGTGAGAGCCTTGTATATTATGAAAATTCCAAGTTCATTTACTCTTCACTACATTGTTTTTAACTGTCCGGGGCGACTCCGGGATTTTCTAATATTTTAAATTTAAGCCAGTCACATGAAATTATGTATGTAATTTATCTAGAGAGTTTACTTACTTATTTATGCATTTATTTCACCTGCTTTCTTGCTTCTAGTCAGACATCGTTAGTGTATCAACATTACATTTCATATAGTACATGGCAATATTAATGATAATACACTCTAAGACGAAACAGACGATGTACCACGAGCGAATCATCCGTATGCGACGAAAATAGATAAACGTGACGTACAGTTATAGACAAACAAATGATTACAATTGAGGAAAATTGGATGAATTTTTCAAGAGAAAGAGGTTCTCAAATTGAGAAAGACAGAAACTCATTTATCCACCTCTTCCCCTTATGCAAGCAGTTATTCAGCTTGGCGTTGACTGACAGAGTGGTTGGACGCCATCCTCGGGGATATCGTGCCAAATTCTGTTCAGCTGATGCGGCAGATGACCAAAATGCCGAGCTAGTTGGAGGGCCCTGCCCAAAAGGCTCCCAACGTTGTCAATTGGCGAGAGATCAGGCGACCTCCCTGGGACAGGTAGGGTTTGGGAGGCACGAAGAAAAGTGGTCGAAAGTCTCGCTGTCTGCGGGTGGATATCATCTTGCTGAAATGTAATCTTGGGATGGCTTACCACGAAGCGCAACTAAAAGGGGCGTACAATATTTTGGACGTGCCGCTGTGCTACAAGGGTGCAGCGAATGACAACCATAGAGGTCCCGATATGAAAGGAAACAGTCCGGTCGGTATCCAAACAGTCTCCTGCCTGTGGCGTCTCCAAACACTTCTTGAGCCTGGAATCTCATTGACTGCTGGAGTAGAATTGTCTTCAGTGATGAGTGCTACATCGAAATAAGCCTCGATGGTCAGCGAGGAAGTGTTTGGAGACAATATTTGAACCTCCAACAACTCCTTGTTTTCTGCTTGAGAGGTATGACTTGATCTACTGCAAAGCATTTTCCATGGTCGCTAATCGTTTTGGTTTACAGAGCAGTAGAGAGTCGTTTATACTATAGAAGCGTTTCTGAACACTCAAGAAATGCCTGGAGCGGTATTGATCAAATAAGTCATTTCTGGCTTGTATAATTGCTTTGTATTCGGAAAGTCGGACTGAATTTTTATGTAATGGTTTTGAAATTATGTATCTACTTATCAACAATATTTTTGAACATGTTCCAAAACCTAGGACGTAAGATGGTGGGGGAGTAATATCACGAGCCCTCGTTCGAGTAGTCTTATGTTCAGTAGTAGTTTCACTCCTGCATAAATGGACCATCTAGGAAGCATCCTCCGTCCAACGACCGATTTGTTATTGGAGACGGCGGGTTTGCTACTGACGTGATGAAAGTAGCATGTCGCATATGTTAACTTTTAGCTTTTTCCGTGTTCTCATGTTTGCTCACTAATCCCTGGCCAGCGCCAGTATCTCAGTCGAGATGGATAGTTTGAGCGACATACACTACTGGCCATTGAAAATGCTCCACCTCGCAGATTACGTGCTACAGACGCGAAATTTAACCGACAGGGGCAAGTTGCTGTGATATCCAAATGATTAGCTTTTCAGAGCATTGACACAAGGTTGGCGCCGGTGGCGACACCTACAACGTGCTGACATGAGGACAGTTTCCAACCGATTTCTCATACATAAACAGCAAGTGACCGGCGTTGCAAAGTGAAACGTTGTTGTGATGCCGCGTGTAAGGAGGAGAAATGCGTACCATCATGTTTCCGATTTTGATAAAAATCGCATAGCAGCCTGTCGCGATTGGGGTTTATCGTATCGCGACATTGCGGCTCGCCTTGGTCGAGATCCAGTGACTGTTAGCAGAATATGAAATCGGTTGGTTCAGGAGGGTAATACAGAACGCCGTGCTGGATCCCAACGGCCTCGTATCACTAGCAGTCGAGATGACAGGCATCTTATCCGCATGGCTGTAACGGATCGTGCAGCCATGTCTCGATCCCTGAGTCAACAGATGGGGACGTATCCAAGACAACAACCATCTGCACGAACAGTTCGACGACATTTGCAGCCCGCATCTCGTGGTCGTGCGGTAGCGTTCTCGCTTCCCACGCCCGGGTTCCCGGGTTCGATTCCCGGCGGGGTCAGGGATTTTCTCTCCCTCGTGATGGCTGGGTGTTGTGTGCTGTCCTTAGGTTAGTTAGGTTTAAGTAGTTCTAAGTTCTAGGGGACTTATGACCACAGCAGTTGAGTCCCATAGTGCTCAGAGCCATTTGAACCATTTGAGCCGACGTTTGCAGCAGCATGGACTATCAGCTCGGAGACCATGGCTGCGGTTACCCTTGACGCTGCATCACATACAGGAGCGTCTCTGATGGTGTACTCAACGATGAACCTGGATGCACGAATGGCAAAACGTCATTGTTCCGGATGAATCCAGGTTCTGTTTACAGCATCATGATGCTCGCATCCGTGTTTGGCGACATCGCAGTGAATGCACATTGGACGCGTGTATTCGTTATCGCCTTACTGGCGTATCACCCGGCGTGATGATATGGGGTGCCATTGGTTACACGTCTCAGTCACCTCTTGTTCGCTTGTGTTTGTACGTACCAACTAGCAATAAGATTTGCTTCCTGCAGTCTTCGTTATGAGCTACGAGTTTTGAGATAATGGGGTAGGATTTAAGATGTTCTTTTTGTGGTATGTTATGTCCGTTATCGATTCAGATTGTCTAGAATTCGACATCTCTACACATCATAGCAGAACAGTAGATGAGCTGCATAAATTTCTACCTGTTCATTTAACAATTCTTGATATGTTCTGAAGTGTTTCGAATACTTTGTGGAGACCTTGTTTGTTATGCAGTGGTACAGAATGCCATGTGGTTAAAGCATCAGTAACCGTGTTATTGCACGTAATATGGCCTTCGTTTTGAGTTGAGATACTCAGTAGTTTCAGAACGATCTCTCTAAAGTATATTTACGTACGTTGCCACTGTTAAACCGATAGCTGAGATTTCATGATTCTGCTTAACGTCCCATACGCTCGGAGACGTTACAGATTTAACTGTAATATAGGTTCTACCATGATAATTTGCCTTCAGCAAACGTATTTATTTGCACAGAGTGGTTTGTACAGCTGCCACTCATTTATTCTTCAACAATATGATTACTAGCGTCTTTGTGTAGGTCTCTCATGTTTCTAAAGGTAAGTTGCATCGACATCTTCACGGCAGCTAAAGATGTCTCAGAATCGATGGATTTGTTGATAGAAAAATTGATCATTAAAGTATATTTAAATATTCATTTAAGCCCAGAAAATTAACCGTTACACGAAGTAAGTGATGTCTGTATTAACCGGCTGTTAAAACAAAGACAAGTAGCCCTAAAATTGTGTGTAGACATTCTTTCATGTTGTCAGAATTGTAGCAACAGACAGGGCACTCACACGACGTTGTGGTGTGCGCGCTGCGACATGTTCACTGACGGAGGGCGGCCGTTCTTCTGTTGCCAGGGCAGACTCGTCACTGGTTGACGAACCGAGCGAGTCCGTGCCCGCAGACCACTCCAGCCGCGGGGGGCTCACCAGCTTCGGAAAGGTGAGTACACTACACTACACTACACTACACTTCAGTACAGTACTAGCCGGCGCTCTCACGCTCCGTAGGCAAGTGTCGCTCCGCCAGGTGAAGCAGTAGCCGTGGTAACACCGGAGCAAACTCCAATGCCGGCGACGTTACAGGGTATCCAGATGTGTATTTGTTTGCGCCACGTGCTCTACACAGCCTCGCGCTGTGGCTACCGTCTCGTAACAACATGATGCGAGGAAATGAATCAGTGTAATCGTACGACAGTCAGATGTGGTATCTCGAACAGGACTACAATTGCCTTCATTGACTATCTTGCTAGCATGTATGGGTACATGATGAATTCGTTCACCGATATATTACGCCACGACGTTTTCCCACGCTGTTAGGTTTGACAAGTCAGGTAAATTTCTGTAGTAGACTGTAAATTTTCTCTTACCACCACCATGTTCTCCGATTTTAGTTTTGAAAGGCATTTGTTGAAAATGTCAAATGAACGTTCTACTTGAAGTCGTGTAGGTTAAGTTAGGAGCAAATAAGTTTCCCACTGTTTTCAAATCTATAGGTAGTACAGAATGCAATTCAAAAGCCCAGGTCAATGAACGTCGTACAGACTGTTGTTCAAAACTATTTATTTTAAGATTACTCAGTTTTCCATGGAACACATGTTCTACAAAGACAAGGTTTTATTTTAATTTCACAATTTCTGACCCTATTTTTTGGTTTACCTGTAATGTCTACCTACAGTTCTCATTGCTCATGGTCGGTACGATACATCTTCGTCCGAATTCAGTTAGGCATACAGTTACTTCTTACTGTTTCGAGAATACTATTTTGAATGAAGCTATCCAGTAACGACTGACGACCAGTCCTCATAGATTTATTTCTGCTAATGCCTTATAACATGCTGAATTTAAATGATGTAAAAGAGCGTGTAGTCAATTGGTGACCTAATATCGTTATGTTACACCGAGTGAACTTAATGTGATAGTTAACAGTGTTTAATTCCATGTGTAAGTGTCTGAGCCAAAATAATGAAATTAAATGTATACTGCAGCTTGAAAACGGTCAAGGTGTGCGCGTAGAATATCCCCACACCTTCACTCAAACATGCGAAAATCAAAAGCAAGGAAATTTTGTGACATTAACTACTATTCCCACAAGCATGTAATATCAATGTTATTGAACGACAAATGTGTATCTACCCACGCACGCATCAGTTGATCAAAATATACTTACGAGTCCAAGATACACACCTCGCATAACAAACCAACCCCTAACACGTGTACATCAGCTGTCCATTCCTGATACCGCCTGGGCTGCGGTTCTTGGCCAGTCAGAACAAAACGTATTCATGATGCGTTGACGCACACTCCATAATTACAGTTAAGGTTTTCCAAATCTGTTCACTTGACAAAAATATTTACTTACTACGTGAGAGACCAGAATCTGAAACAATAGTAGAGTGTCTGGGCACTGCTGTACAAATAATGAGCACAATTTTAGGGAGAGACGTGGAGTAAACACCACATTCATATGTTGGTACTGTTGCAGCGACAACGTTGTCGTTGGTCGACAAATTATAATATCACGAGAGAAATCATATTTTATTTAAAAAAGAACAGAGGCAATAAATTACTTTAACAAACGAGAAGCTGATTCTATGTAGCAGTGTTTTTCAACATTTTCTGTTTGGCTGTACCTCATCTCGTTGCGCGATTCCGAGATAGTTTGGCTACTATGACTCACGATGCTGGTGTTTGATAATCCTGCGTTGCCTCCAGGTTAGTGGTGTATCTTGTGCAGAAAATGATAAGACTTCCGTACTGACATAGCTGTCCATGTGTGGCTGATGTTGTGAAACTGAAGTTTCTGAGTGTTAACAATCTGAAATACGCGGTACCGGTGTATTTGACGAGTATTTTCCGTGGTACCATGAAACAGTTTCATTTCAGATATTGATACGACATAGTTCAAACACGATTCACATCAGAACACAGTCCTCGAAATGTTCAAACATAAACTGTGCTTTCGCTTTGTTTCATCTGTGATCCACTATTCGCTTCCATTGCACTCGAGTAAAGTGTCTTACGAGGTGCATTCAAGTTCTAAGGCCTCCGATTTTTTTTCTTATTAACTACTCACCCGAATTCGATGAAACTGGCGTTACTTCTCGACGTAATCGCCCTGCAGACGTACACATTTTGCACAACGCTGACGCCATGATTCCATGGCAGCGGCGAAGGCTTCTTTAGCAGTCTGTTTCGACCACTGGAAAATCGCTAAGGCAATAGCAGCACGGCTGGTGAATGTGCGGTCACGGAGAGTGTCTTTCATTGTTGGAAAAAGCTAAAAGTCACTAAGAGCCAGGTCAGGTGAGTACGGAGCATGAGGAATAACTTCAAAGTTGTTATCACGAAGAAACTCTTGCGTAACGTTAGCTCGATGTGCGGGTGCGTTGTCTTGGTGAAACAGCACACGCGCAGCCCTTCCCAGACATTTTTCTTGCAGTGCAGGAAGGAATTTGTTCTTCAAAACATTTTCGTAGGATGCACCTGTTACCGTAGTGCCATTTGGAACACAATGGGTAAGGATTACGCCCTCGCTTTCCCAGAACAAGGACATCATCATTTTTTCAGCACTGGCGGTTACCCGAAATTTTTTTGGTGGCGGTGAGTCTGTGTGCTTCCATTGAGCTGACTGGCGCTTTGTTTCTGGATTGAAAAATGGCATCCACGTCTCATCCATTGTCACAACCGACGAAAAGAAAGTCCCATTCGTGCTGTCATTGCGCATCAACATTGCTTAGCAACATGCCACACGGGCAGCCATGTGGTCGTCTGTCAGCATTCGTGGCACCCACCTGGATGACACTTTTCGCATTTTCAGGTCGTCATGCAGGATTGTGTGCACAGAACCCTCAGAAATGCCAAGAGGCGATCTGTTCAACAGTCATTCAGCGATCCCCCAAAACAATTCTCTCCACTTTCTCGATCGTGTCGTCAGACCGGCTTGTGCGAGCCCGAGGTTGTTTCGGTTTGTTGTCACACAATGTCACAATGTTCTGCCTTCATTAAACTGTCACACCCACGAACGCACTTTCGACACATCAATAACTCCATCACCACATGTCTCCTTCAACTGTCGATGAATTTCAGTTGGTTTCACACCACGCAAATTCAGAAAACGAATGATTGCACGCTGTTCAAGTATGGAAAACGTCGCCATTTTAAGTATTTAAAACAGGTCTCATTCTCACCGCTGGCGGTAAAATTCCATCTGCCGTACGGTGCTGCCATCTCTGGAACGTATTGATAATGAACGCGGCCTCATTTTAAAACAGTGCGCATGTTTCTATCCCTTTCCAGTCTGGAGAAAAATGTCGGAGGCCTTAGAACTTGAATGCACCTCGTAGTTTCTCAGCGGATACAAGTGAAGCACACATTTCCTAGTTTACCCAGTACTAACCACTGTCTACCTGCAGTTCACATACATCTTCTTCTTCTTTTGCGTGTGCCTTTATCTCGCGGTTTCGCAGGGTCGGCATGGTTAGGGTCGTATCTGGGAAGGTGAAGGTCACCCCGTATCCCCTGGGACGGAATCAGTGCACGCCCAGCTGTCTGCATCTAGTGCAACCCACGGAAGACTGCGAACGTGTTCAAATGTCGGCGACTCGTGCAACTGAGGCGGGACGTGGGGACCAGCCCTGTATTCACCTTGTGTGATGTGGAAAACCGCCTAAAAACCACATCCAGGCTGGCTGGTCCAACAGCCTTCGTCGGTAATCCGCCGGGCGCATTCGAACCGGAGCCGGAGCGCCTACCCGAGGCCAAGAAGCAGCGCATCAGCGCTCTCGGCTAACCTGGCGGGTCTGCACTTCACATCGGTGTGGTACAAATATTGATTTCAATGTTTCATCCATTTTTTACGCACCTAAACCAGCACACCAGCCACTCCGCCACGTCAACTATCAGTGTTCATTCTCGTCACCTCCCTACCAATCAATTTCGATAATCGAAAACAAACACTTTTATGGCATATACTTGTATGCATACAGATACATTGAAAAGTTCATGTTCACGTAAAAGTTGAAGGAACTGAAACGTACGTAATGAATAAAACTAAATAAACAAATATTATGTAGGCCCTTAGAGCTGTATATTTACAACTTATCTCATATTTATCAAATTTGCAGAAGCTGCTTTGCATAATTTGCTGGACTAACACTCCTAGACACATCAGATCTAGATAGAAGCGCCAGTCTGTGGCTAATCCGTTTCTCCACGATATTATTTCTTCCAGAAACGATAGTCTAGTAAGGCATGCTATGAGAAGATTGGTAAGCAAGGGAGGGATACTGGATGAACTGAATTTGTGAGAACAGGATGTGAATTCTGATGGATATATCATTCATTGAGATGATTGCTCGCGAAAGGAAAGGTTCAGAATCGTGCTAAGTCAGATAGTCTTATCTGCCACGAATTTGAGCACATTACACCTTTACCGCAGAGTGAAAGTTTAATTCAGCTGTATAAATTAGGTTATTGAAATTAAGCGAACTTTTCCTATTACGTTACAACCTACGGTGAACTGAAAGTGAGCTGTAAGATGTCCACCTGGTTGCCAGATGAGAAAAAGCAGTTTGCTTAGATGCAATGAATTAGAAGTTATCTGTAAGTACCTTTCCATTTCGTAAAAAAATAACGTTAAGGATCTGTTTTTAAATCTATAACCTAGATGGGAAACGATAACCTATGTGTATAAATGGACAAATCATGTAATATTTCAGGACACCCACTGAAGATGCCTTGTAAAAAAGGCGAAATGCGTATGGGTGCATAAATAAAAATATAAATTTCGATGTGCAGCATGCAAAAAAGACATTTGCTTTGAAACAACTGCAATTTAATTTCCTCTGTCGTGTTTGGAGAAGCAGCATATTTAACTACAGTGTACTGCATTTCCTCAAAGTATTGTATAAAGAGTTACAGTCTTTGTTGTAGCAGGTTTTCGAGATCTTGTAACTTGAAATTCTTTTTGCTGCCTTGTAGTTAAAATTACCCTAAACGACTAAAATAGTTGACTTGTTCAGTACCTGAACGTGTAACTTCTAAAGCATGAATTGCGTAGTGCATTTTGATAAAACTCATTACACTCATGTCCAGAATAAACTGAATACCTTGGACGACTAGAGGACATGTAACTTAGTATGTTCTGCAGAGATGATTACATTTGAACTCTGTTGGTTCGCTGGTTCAAAGTCAACATCGATATCGGAGCGAAACACCCACCTACCGGTAAAAAGTGCCTGCGTCTCTCGTTGTCGCTATAAACCTGATCAGCGTGATTTGAGCAGATGTCGAAGAATCCTTGTAGACGTGTGTGCGAACCGTACCGTCATATCAGTCAGTTTGAAAGAGGGCGCACTATTGGCATGAGACACTGTGACGCATACATCCGGGGAATTTCTGCTCGTGTTTCGGCAGTACAACGGGTGTGAGCAGAACGGTTCACAGAAGGCCACAGGCCACAACGAGAAGGGTCAGGTCGCACCGCCCAAACCACCTCCAGGGAAGACCGACACTTCATCCGAATGCCATTACAGGACACCTCTGCGTCCTCCTCGATTCTACTGCAATCGTCGAAAGGTGTAACACATCTACACTATCAGGGGTGACAGTCCGTCTCCGGTTATTACGGCATCGGTTACGTGTGCGTTGTTTACTTCTCCGACTACGTTTCACGAATGTACAGAAACATCCTAGACGGTAATGGTGTATGGGAGGATGTCATTGGCGATAGCAATAGCATCAGATATTGTTTTTGGGAGGATGCAGGTCCTGTTTGTTTGAAAGAGATGACTGCATTTTCGTTCGCCGCAGACAATGGGACGGCATCACAATGATTACATTCGCACAGGACACACAGCGCCAACTCAAGGCCTTATGGTCTGGGACGCCATTGGGTACAACCACAAATAACAGCTGGAGCGTGTCCACGGCACTGTAACCACTGTGATAAATTGAATGACATGCTGCCACCCGTGGCCATATCCTTTGTGCACAACACCCCAAACGCCATTTTTCAGTAAGACAATGCGCTACAAGACGTTAGTGCAAGAACACGTGCCTTCTTGGTGTCACAGGAGGCCAGCCTTTTGCCCTGGCCTCCCAGATCACCAGCCTTGTCACCAATCGAAAATGTGTGTGATATGGTGAAATGACGGCTGTAGCGCTGTGGCCCACTGCCTACCACCACAGACGAACTTTGGGACCATATCAATGCAGCATGGATGGCTATACCACAGGACGCCATTCGCTCCTTATATGCATCGATGCCATCAAGCGTGAAACAAGTTATTAGGGTCCATGTCGGATCCTATGCCTAATAGGCAACAGGACACATGCTGGATCGAGATAACTGAAATGCTAATTGTATGTGCTGAACATACTAATGTACATGTCCTGTGAATATGAACGTCCTATCTCTAGTCGGTCAAGGTGTTCCGTTTCTTTCCGAAAATGAATGGATATTGCTCAAAAGAATTAGGGGAAGACTATTTTGGGCATCTGCCATACTCCATTGACCAATAATTGTGGCCTGGTTTTGTTACCAATTATATATTTATCTATCTTATCCCTCACAAATTAAGTACACAACAAAACTTTATTACATCTTCGTTTATTTAAATACCAAGAATTGAAAAGTTGTACAGATGTTGAAAACAAGACGGGAAGAATTATTCATCCCGTAATCGTGGGTGCTTTTCATTGGACTTTGAGAGCTTAAATAACCAGTATGCCCTTGGTGTGAGTTTATCACCACCCGACACCTTCATGGCATGCTCCATATAAGTCTACGGAGGTCATCCTGTGGTACCCACTGCCATTCTTCAGTGACTACTCTCGATGTTTTTGGAGAGCGTGTAGTGGAACGAGAAGACCACCAACACATACGTCAAGCACATTCCACAGATGCTTGATGGGGTTTACGTCGGGACTCACCGCTGACCATTCCATTACTTCAATGTCCATGCTTCCCAAGGCGTCCCTCGTGACGTCAGCCGCATTGACTCTGCCCTGAGAAGGAATTAGGAGCCACCACCGTGTGCAGTAGCCACCACACGGTCCAGTTGGAATTGTCCCAGGCGGTAAGGTGACCATCGACAACGGCAAGATCCGTATGGCCGTGAGCACTGATGCTTCCCCACAGGGTCACGGAACCTTGGCCGAATCATTCGACCTCCCGGGCAATATTTGGTAGCTGCCACTCAGTGCGGTGTTTCCACACAAGGAAACGGTCTTCACAGTGCGTCAGTGAATATCTGGACCTGTCTGCGAATAATACGTTTCACCAGTGACGGAGATGCCAGTTGATATGAGAACGCCGGAACTAAAGACGAGCAGCGAGGTGCCATGTCAAGCGGGGTACTGTAACACGACGTCCGCGGCGTGTGGTCCTTTCTCGTCGCCTGGACCTTACGGTCAAGTCGGATGCAGCGGCTCCTGCGTCACTTCTGAGATCATACTCCAGTGCTCTGGCGGTCTCTGTCAGCCACCGCAAAGCAGAGGTGGTCGGATGGCGGTCACCACGTGGGGTTGTAAAGCGTCGGCGACATTGTCCAATGCGCCTTGTGTGCTGACTTGTCGCCCTGTGGTGTTTCCATAACCTGTGGATGACCCGGAGGTACAGTGGCATCTGCAGCCACAAGAACAGAAGCCTATCCTTTTTGGATGATAGAGACTGAGCTTGCAACTTGCAGTGAATTAAGATATCGTATCGCCTGTGACAGGCTGAATACTGCATCCACACATGACAACAGCTGTCTGTGTACCTCACTAAAGAATACTGGGACAGTGGTACTCACTTCCATCTGAGGGGTCACCTGAAACTCTAATGCATAACACAGTGACAGATGGCGAAAGAAAAAAAAAAAAACAAATATACTTCCTTAAATTTGCGTAAATGTATTCACGAGCATCTGAATTAAGGGCACGTGCTTATCAGTACGTATAACTTTCATCCTGGTGACAGTGGCGGCGGTGCAGGTTACAAAGTCCAGGAGACGAAGAAATCGTTGGGTAACCATCTTAATTCACGATAGCACAACAAGTGCTGTCTAAAACGAGTGGAGAGTGATCGAAGATGTGTCAAAGACATACGCATCTAGCTCGAATGCGTCACTGCATGTGGACTATCAGACCAATTGTGTGATTCAATTGAAGAGTTCCTAGGTAACAGAACGCCGCATGTCATTCTCAATGGAGAGAAGTCTTCCGAAGTAAGAGTGATTTCAGGTGTGCCGCAGGGGAGTGTCGTAGGACCGTTGCTATTCACAATATACATAAATGACTTAGTGGATAACATCGGAAGTTCCCTGAGGCTTTTTGCGGATGATGCTGCAGTATGCCGAGAGGTTGTAAGAATGAAAAATTGTACTGAAGAGCACGAGGATCTGCAACGAATTGACGCATGGTGCAGGGAATGGCAATTGAATCTCAATGTAGACAAGTGCAATGCGCTGCGAATACAAAGCAAGAAAGATTATTTACCATTTAGCTACAATGTAGCAGGTCCGGAACTGGAAGCAGTTAATTCCATAAATTATCTGGGAGTAGGCATTAGGAGTGATTTAAAATCGAATGACCATATAAAATTAATCGTCGGTAGAGCAGATGCCAGACTGAGATTCATTGGAAGAATCCTAAGGAAATGCAATCCGAAAACAAAGGAAGTAGGTTACAGTATACGTGTTAGCCCACTGCTTGAATACTGCTCACCGGTGTGGGATCCGTACCAGATGGGGTTGATAGAAAGTGAAGATCCAACGGAGAGTAGCGCGCTTCGTTACAGGATCATTTAGTAATCGCGAAAGCGTTACGGAAATGATAGATAAACTCGAGTGGAAGACTCTGCAGGAGAGACGCTCAGTAGCTCGGTACGGCCTTTTGTTGAAGTTTCGCGAACATACTTTCACCGAGGAGTCAAGTAGTATATTGATCCCTCTTACGTATATCTCGCGAAGAGACCATGAGGATAAAATCAGAGAGATTAGAGCCCACACAGAGGCATACCGACGATCTTTCTTTCCACGAACAATACGAGACCGGAATAGAAGGGAGAACCAATACAGGTACTCAAAGTATCCTCCGCCGCACACCGTCAGGTGACTTGGGGAGTATGGATGTAGATATAGATGCAGATGCGAACAATGGACTGAGGTCTGGTGAGTTGGGAGCCCACACACATACAATCTCACGCCCGCAAGTGATTCTAACATCGCTCTGGCTCTCAGTGGCAGTTTTGGGTTGGAGCTGGTGACGAACCGGGGGATTTATATGGCTGCTTAGCTTTCTGTATCGTTCGTCAGTGACAGATAATGGCTGACGTACCAGATGCCCAATTTGATCCTGTGTCATCGTATTAGAGACCAAAATTCTTTCACCAGTTTGGTGGCAGCAATAAAGTCACACCATATACAGTGATGTTGGACATAAGCTTTATCAACGTCTTGTATTATCGGCCTTCAAAAAGTAACTCATACACTATTAAGGCAGGCCAAGTAACTTTTATTGTAGTACGCATTACACTTTAAATTAACGCTACATTTCAGTATTGTCACCAAGTCTGGGTAAATAACGGTCGGATAGTGCCAGTAATTTTCAGTTCCTCGATGATAGAAATCCTCTCCTTGGTTTCGAAGCCGTTAGAGAACCACCGCGTTAACTTCTTTATCCTTTGAAGATCTCTTTTCTCCAGATGTTCTTTCAGCTTGCCGGAAAGATGAAAATCGTGTGGTTCCAGATCCGGACCGCATGGTGGGTGCTTCCAAATCTCTAATCGAAAATCTGATCGTTGAAGAAAAGCCTTAGTAGTGCGCCTGGTGCAGCGGACCAGTGCCTCTGGTTAATTTTCCACCCCTCAGGTCATTTACGGCGTGGCGCAGCCATGTCAGTGTAGCTCAGTGAAAGTGGCTAGTTTTTTTTGTTTGTTCTATGGTATTGTATAGTTATATTTACTGGTATTTTGTATATGTGGCAATGTGAGGTTGAACATACGTAATCTCGTAATTCGTGAAAAGCAATCATTAATACAAAATGCAACATTAAACTGTGTACTGCAACGCTCGTGGCGAGAGTGCAGTCTGTTCTGTTAAGTGTAAGAGAATTGTCCTGTTAGCAGTAATACAAGTAATGTGACCGAGAGAAAGGTATGAAATATAAATAACTATAAGAAATCGTGTGTCTGAAAAGTATCTCACTGTCGAAACATTAATTGTATCACACATAAATTATAAATGGCCAACCTATTTGCGCAATGAATAAATGCTATACTGCCGCTATCTGCAAACTACTGGGTCTATTTAGCAATGCGATGTGCAATGCGTGTTTTAAACTATAGAGACATCCTCTAATCTTCTGTTCTAATAAATATCATTACAACAAATACCACTGTGAATTAAAGTTCTGTTACTGAGAAACTTGTCAAACTTAAAATTGTATTCATAGCGTGTAGGCTTTCACGGCCGGCGTCTTCAGTAATTAAAACTTCCGGGCTAAGAGGCCGTGGTCCAATAATAGAAATACTTCTCCCTATCTAGTCGACGACTCACCTCAGATGATGTTGCCCGCAGCTGGCAACGAAACGTCAGGGAGAAGTATTTCTATTATTGGACCACGGCCTCTTAGCCCGGAAGTTTTAATTACTTAAAATTGTATGTATGAAACTTGAAATAAAGAGAAGAATGCTGCCGGCCGGGGTGGCCGAGCGGTTCTAGGCGCTACAGTCTGGAACCGCACGATAGCTACTGTCGCAGGTTCGAATCCTGCGTCGGGTATGGATGTGTGTTATGTCCTTAGGTTAGTTAGGTTTAGGTAGTTGTAAGTTGTAGGTGACTGATGACCTCAGATGTTAAGTCTCACAGTGCTCAGAGCCATTTGAACCATTTTGGAAGAATGCTGACTGTTCGAAAAACAATAAAGTTCTCAGTTGCCGCTGTCCGCCTCTGGAACAAACTGCCCCTTACCTTGCACAAAATTCAATCTCCTGCTGCTTTTAAGAAGAAGTTGAAGCATTTCCTACTATCATCTTCATAAAGTTCTCCACAAAATTAATCTACCAGGCCAATCCTCTCATCTGTCAAATAGCAAAGTTAGCCTATCTTGCTCCTGAGATGCCTTCCTCTTCATCTATCTCTATTAGCCACGCAATCTTCTTTTCCTTTATATTTCCTTAATTATGTTTCATCATGTCTCTCTATTCTTCTCCTCCCTTCACCATGAGTCTCACTCCTATCTAAAATTTGTCTCTTCAATAATGTCTAATTATAACTGTACTTATGATCTACGAATATAAACTCTATATGTATGTATTTCTAACTGTTTATTTCACTTTTTGTAGATGTAGTTTAACATGCCTACTAAAACGAATGAATGTAAAATAAGTAGAATGCCTGGTTAGATGTAAGAGAGGACCTGATGGCCCTAATCTTGCCAGGTTAAATAAATAAATAAATAAATAAATAAAAATAAAGTAAGTGAATTAAAAAAAAATTACATTCCTAAGATAAACTATTTTAGCAATTGAAATATTAAAACTTCAATTTAAATTGATAGTATAAAAACCTGGACAAATTCACTTTACTTTCTTACAAACGGGTATAATATCCATCTTCGGATAAAAAGCAGTGGATCACACGTTGTTACATTATTATAAAAATCTCCAATTCTAAATCCCTGACCAAATTAACTACTGCGCTTGGATGTCTCGGAAAGTACACTGTTACAGTAGCTTTTGAAGTCTTGTGAATGAATTTACGAAATATCTCTCCAACAATGAAAAATAATGTAAGGAAATTTTTGCCAGCGCACAGAACAGCCTAAACACATCTTACTCTGTCACAAGATCAAACTTGACTATCTCTCTCTTTCTCTCTCTCTCTGTCTCTCTCTTTCTCTCTCTCTCTGTGTGTGTGTGTGTCTCTCTCTCGAAGACTGCACTCCACTCACGAGCAAAGGTTCTACTAAGAGTCTCACGCAGCGCAATCTCTTTTTCACAGATGTTGACCGCTACTACTCAGAGACTATTGAAGCTTTACTTTTCCGCGTGCCATCGAAAATATTACAAAAAGTACTACTTTCTGTATAAATCAAAACCCTTGCAAGATAATGTAGAGCAAGCAAGTTCATATGGATGTAGGCTGCAGTATTTATGCAGAGATGAAGAGATTTGCACTGGGGTAGAAGAGTGTGGGGAGCAGCGTCAGACTAGTCTTCGGACTGAAGTCAACAACGAGAACAACAACAGTGGCAGAGTTAAGATGCCGATGTGACCGGAGCTGTCAAACGACGTTTTCCAGCCACCTCTGGAAATCCCCTGCGGCGGAGGCCAGCGGAGGATCAGACGACAGTGAATCGCCATCGGCCACGCAACGTTTTGGTGGGCAGCGAGACGGGTGGGCAGAGACTGCTGTGTGGCGCGCATATTTGCATTTAGATGGAGGACACATACTTCACGTGGCGCCTGCCTGTAACTGACGCCACGCGCGCTACCGCGGCTTATGCACGCCGCACCATTCTCTCCCTCCCTCTCTCTCTCTCTCTCTCTCTCTCTCTCTCTTTCTCTCACACCCCTCAGCAGCAGACTCGCAAAAAAGGGGATAGAAAAAACGTCATGCATTTCGCTACCCGTTTATGGCACCGTTCTTCAGTTTCCCACTGCGAGGAAATATCTGTTTCTGGTGAAATGAGAGTTTCTTGCAAAGTAGCGGCCCTCCCAGAGAGATCTGTGCTAACCATCCGGTCGTGGAGAAATTCCCGTGGGCAAAATGCATGAGGAAACTGGAAAGTTTAATACTCATCTTTAAGCAATGATCTCCTCGTTTTATTCAGTCTGGAACCGCGTGACCGCTACGGTCGCAGGTTCGAATCCTGCCTCGGGCATGGATGTGTGTGATGTCTTTAGGTTAGTTAGGTTTAAGTAGTTCTAAGTTCTAGGATAATGGAATGTAGTCGAATTAAGTCAGGTAATGCTGAGGGAATTAGATTAGGAAATGAGACACTCCAAGTAGTAAAGGAGTTTTGTTATTTGGGGAGAAAAATAACTGATGATGGTCGAAGTAGAGAGGATATAAAATGTAGACTGGCAATGGGAAGTAAAGCTTTTCTGAAGAAGAGAAATTTGTTAACATCGAGTATTGATTTAAGTGTCAGGAAGTCGTTTCTGACAGTATTTGTATGGAATGTAGCCATGTATGGATGTGAAACATGGACGATAAATAGTTTGGACAAGAAGAGAATAGAAGCTTTTGAAATGTGGTGCTACAGAATAATGCTGAAGATTAGATGGGTAGATCACATAACTAATGAGGAGGTATTGAATAGAATTGAGGAGAAGAAGAGTTTGTGGCACAACTTGACTAGAAGAAGGGATCGGTTGGTAAGACATGTTCTGGGGCATCAAGGGATCACAAATTTAGCATTGGAGGGCAGCGTGGAGGGTAAAAATCGTAGAGGGAGACCAAGAGATGAATACACTAAGCAGATTCAGAGGGATGTAAGTTGCACTAACTACTGGGAGATGAAGAAGCTTGCACAGGATAGAGTAGCATGGAGAGCTGCATCAAACCAGTCTCAGGACTGAAGAAGACTGCAACAAGTTCTAGGGGACTGATGATCTCAGATATTAAGTCCCGCAGTGCTCAGAGCCATTTGAACCTCGTTTTATTTTCTTCAGTATACGACAACTGATAGTCTTAACTGCTTTTTATTCGTGCAGTAAGTACGACGGATCGTTGTCGATTTTACCAACTTGATGAAATGAAGCTACGTACCGTAAAACGAGTACACTCTAACCGGTTTTCAAATTCTAATATGATTATCATCACTGTTTTGCTCACGTTATTATACACTCCTGGAAATTGAAATAAGAACACCGTGAATTCATTGTCCCAGGAAGGGGAAACTTTATTGACACATTCCTGGAGTCAGATACATCACATGATCACACTGACAGAACCACAGGCACATAGACACAGGCAACAGAGCATGCACAATGTCGCCACTAGTACAGTGTATATCCACCTTTCGCAGCAATGCAGGCTGCTATTCTCCCATGGAGACGATCGTAGAGATGCTGGATGTAGTCCTGCGGAACGGCTTGCCATGCCATTTCCACCTGGCGCCTCAGTTGGACCAGCGTTCGTGCTGGACGTGCAGACCGCGTGAGACGGCGCTTCATTCAGTCCCAAACATGCTAAATGGGGGACAGATCCGGAGATCTTGCTGGCCAGGGTAGTTGACTTACACCTTCTAGAGCACGTTGGGTGGCACGGGATACATGCGGACGTGCATTGTCCTGTTGGAACAGCAAGTTCCCTTGCCGGTCTAGGAATGGTAGAACGATGGGTTCGATGACGGTTTGGATGTACCGTGCGCTATTCAGTGTCCCCTCGACGATCACCAGTGGTGTACGGCCAGTGTAGGAGATCGCTCCCCACACTATGATGCCGGGTGTTGGCCCTGTGTGCCTCGGTCGTATGCAGTCCTGATTGTGGCGCTCACCTGCACGGCGCCAAACACGCATACGACCATCATTGGCACCAAGGCAGAAGCGACTCTCATCGCTGAAGACGACACGTCTCCATTCGTCCCTCGATTCACGCCTGTCGCGACACCACTGGAGGCGGGCTGCACGATGTTGGGGCGTGAGCGGAAGACGGCCTAACGGTGTGCGGGACCGTAGCCCAGCTTCATGGAGACGGTTGCGAATGGTCCTCGCCGATACCCCAGGAGCAACAGTGTCCCTAATTTGCTGGGAAGTGGCGGTGCGGTCCCCTACGGCACTGCGTAGGATCCTACGGTCTTGGCGTGCATCCGTGCGTCGCTGCGGTCCGGTCCCAGGTCGACGGGCACGTGCACCTTCCGCCGACCACTGGCGACAACATCGATGTACTGTGGAGACCTCACGCCCCACGTGTTGAGCAATTCGGCGGTACGTCCACCCGGCCTCCCGCATGCCCACTATACGCCCTCGCTCAAAGTCCGTCAACTGCGCATACGGTTCACGTCCACGCTGTCGCGGCATGCTACCAGTGTTAAAGACTGCGATGGAGCTCCGTATGCCACGGCAAACTGGCTGATACTGACGGCGGCGGTGCACAAATGCTGCGCAGCTAGCGCCATTCGACGGCCAACACCGCGGTTCCTGGTGTGTCCGCTGTGCCGTGCGTGTGATCATTGCTTGTACAGCCCTCTCGCAGTGTCCGGAGCAAGTATGGTGGGTCTGACACACCGGTGTCAATGTGTTCTTTTTTCCATTTCCAGGAGTGGATTTTCTATTCATGAACATAGGGGCTTGTATGAGAGGGTTGCATACTAAATAGTACAATATATTTTCTATCATGCGGAGGAAGTAATAGAAAAAATGGTTGGAGGTGAAGTTAGCATGGATTTGGGGATAGACTGACCAGCCTGTACTTGCACCGTAACTATCAACTACCATTCAATATTCCACACAACAATGAAAATAAAAATTATAAGTATAGTGAAAGGAATTAGGATGGTATACCACACACATAGCTCCAAATTTATTTGAGCATAAACCTTCAGTTTCATGCATATTAAACCTAAATCCTCGTTTCAAAGCACACGGTTCAGTTAGACCCTAATGTTACCTTTTCTTTATTTATTGAATCGGAATGTAGCACTTAAGGCCAAACAAATTTCATTCCTTTTCCCCAAATATATTTGACATTATATGCTATACATGAATCCCTGACTGAGTCGCAACAGCTTGCAATTTGAGCGATGTACGGCTGACATTTGTTTTTCTTAGTTGTAGGCACACTATCAGTTACAACTGGGCCTTCGTCTGTATACAGGTGGCTTGTGTTTGCATTCGTTAATTGCACGCTGTCATTGGCATCAACCTTGTTTAATAAACTGTGTATCTGTCATCCTGGAGTAACAGTGACCAGTGGTCAAAGTAACCCCGAGACAGAGAAATTACGCAGATGACTTCAGAAATCTTAATTTACTGACAGACATATAATATATACTGTACATGTGAACAAAAAAAACTAATCAGTGGTTTGTTTTCAGAACTGATCGAGTAACACACATGATATAATCGAAAACGCTGATATCATTGCAGTTAAATGATATCGGTGGATTTTTCGCCACCACTTTTTAACACTTTTCTTATACAATTACAAGTCGCAACAGGTGCGCCTACTGTTGCAGAAAGTAATCGGCAGTACGTGGCGCCATTCAGGGTCCACTGATGGAACCTCACCACCAAACAGTGTGTTCTAAGCAGCCAAGTGAGAGCGACCAGGGAGCTGTAAAACTTTTGGCACGTGAGTGGTCAAACTAACCACGGCGGTCATTGAATACCGGAATAACGATACCGTAAAACCGGTCTACTACGTAACGCTTTTAACAGTTGTTGTCATACCTATTTAGAAATATGTACTACGGCATTTAATTTCTACGAGTATACATATAGAATTTTATGACCTTTATCCTTTAACTGTCATAGTAATTTAAGTTTTTGTGTGCAGTGAGGTATTCGGAATGTGCAATATTAAACATCATGAAGTTACACCCCAGCTCAGGACAACACTGTGAAATGAAGTTTAAGACAGGACATGTAGAGATAAATGTATCATTTGCAAAAATGAGCTGATGTAGCGTTCTATATGGCGCACGGCTATGACGTTATTACTTCCTTGTCCAGTTTTATGATTTTAGTTTTATCCATACACAGTAAAATGCTTGCCACACAGTTAGCCAGTTTGGTAAGACGTACTTTTTAGATTTTCTTAAAGCCAAAATAATTGTATGTCTACCCTTACTGATACAAAATAAGAATGGAAAGACAGAACTGCTTTGAAGAAGGATATTAAGCAAAACTGTTGCACACTTATTTACACATCTCCTTAGTCGAATCATATGAGGAAAAAGTAGATCAGAACACACACAACTAAAGGAATATTCTCTTCATCATCTTCATCTTCTCTTCAGGTATTAGGCAGGTACCCATCTCTGTTGGGGTCTTCCTCTGTCTCTTCTCCCATTGCACTTATAATTTCTTACCTTTAAGGGAAGTTCCTCACGCTCCATTCTTTGTAGATGTTCGTTCCATTTTCTTCTGTAATCTCGAATTTTATCATTGATCTAAAGATGTGCAGTTCTTCTCTAATGTCTTGATTTCTTAGCCTGTCTTCGCATGTGCAACCCTAAACATCTCTAAGGAATTTCGTTTCTTGTGCCTGAATCCGGCTTTCTTGCTTCTTGGTAATCGCCCAGGTCTCACTTCCATAGAGCAGTAGGTCAACTGAAACAGAAATTTGTAAAATTTAATTTGATTGTCTTTCCTGGTTTTGTTTTTCAGGTTTCTGTTAATTGTTCCACATGTTGTTGTTGTTGTGGTCTTCAGTCCTGAGACTGGTTTGATGCAGCTCTCCATGCTACTCTATCCTGTGCAAGCTTCTTCATCTCCCAGTATCTACTGCAACCTACATCCTTCAGAATCTGCTTAGTGTATTCATCTCTTGGTCTCCCCCTACGATTTTTACCCTCCACGCTGCCCTCCAATACTAAATTGGTGATCCCTTGATGCCTCAGAACATGTCCTACCAACCGATCCCTTCTTCTGGTCAAGTTGTGCCACAAACTTCTCTTCTCCCCAATCCTATTCAATACTTCCTCATTAGTTATGTGATCTACCCATCTAATCTTCAGCATTCTTCTGTAGCACCACATTTCGAAAGCTTCTATTCTCTTCTTGTCCAAACTATTTACCGTCCATGTTTCACTTCCATACATGGCTACACTCCATACAAATACTTTCAGAAATGACTTCCTGATACTTAAATCAATACTCGATGTTAACAAATCTCTCTTCTTCAGAAACGCTTTCCTTGCCATTGCCAGTCTACATTTTATATCCTCTCTACTTCGACCATCATCAGTTATTTTGCTCCCCAAATAGCAAAACTCCTTTACTAGTTTAAGTGTCTCATTTCCTAATCTAATTCCCTCAGCATCACCCGACTTAATTAGACTACATTCCATTATCCTCGTTTTGCTTTTGTTGATGTTCATCTTATATCCTCCCTTCAAGACACCATCCATTCCGTTCAACTGCTCTTCCAAGTCCTTTGCTGTCTCTGACAGAATTACAATGTCATCGGCGACCCTCAAAGTTTTTATTTCTTCTCCATGGATTTTAATACCTACACCGAATTTTTCTTTTGTTTCCTTTACTGCTTGCTCAATATACAGATTGAATAACATCGGGGAGAGGCTACAACCCTGTCTTACTCCCTTCCCCACCGCTGCTTCCCTTTCATGTCCCTCGACTCTTATAACTGCCATCTGGTTTCTGTACAAATTGTAAATAGCCTTTCGCTCCCTGTATTTTACCCCTGCCACCTTTAGAATTTGAAAGAGAGTATTCTAGTCAACATTGTCAAAAGCTTTCTCTAAGTCTACAAATGCTAGAAACGTAGGTTTGCCTTTCCTTAATCTTTCTTCTAAGATAAGTCGTAAGGTCAGTATTGCCTCACGTGTTCCAGTATTTCTACGGAATCCAAACTGATCTTCCCCGAGGTCAACTTCTACTAGTTTTTCCATACGTCTGTAAAGAATTCGTGTTAGTATTTTGCAGCTGTGGCTTATTAAACTGATTGTTCGGTAATTTTCACATCTGTCAACACCTGCTTTCTTTGGGATTGGAATTATTATATTCTTCTTGAAGTCTGAAGGTATTTCACCTGCCTCATACATCTTGCTCACCAGACGGTAGAGTTTTGTCAGGACTGGCTCTCCCAAGGCTGTCAGAAGTTCCAATGGAATGTTGTCTACTCCGGGGGCCTTGTTTCGACTCAGGTCTTTCAGTGCCCTGTCAAACTCTTCACGCAGTATCGTATCTCCCATTTCATCTTCATCTACATCCTCATCCATTTCCATAATATTGTCCTCAAGTACATCGCCCTTGTATAGACCCTCTATATACTCCTTCCACCTTTCTGCTTTCCCTTCTTTGCTTAGAACTGGGTTTCCATCTGAGCTCTTGATGTTCATACAAGTGGTTCTCTTATCTCCAAAGGTCTCTTTAATTTTCCTGTAGGCAGTATCTATCTTACCCCTAGTGAGATAAGCCTCTACATCCTTGCATTTGTCCTCTAGCCATGCCTGCTTAGCCATTTTGCACTTCCTGTCGATCTCATTTTTGAGACGTTTGTATTGCTTTTTGCCTGCTTCATTTACTGCATTTTTATTTTTTCTCCTTTCCTCAATTAAATTCAATATTTCTTCTGTTACCCAAGGATTTCTACTAGCCCTCGTCTTTTTACCTACTTGATCCTCTGCTGCCTTCACTACTTCATCCCTCAAAGCTACCCATTCCTCTTCTACTGTATTTCTTTCCCCCATTCCTGTCAATTGTTCCCTTATGCTCTCCCTGAAACTCTGTACAACCTCTGGTTCTTTCAGTTTATCCAGGTCCCATCTCCTTAAATTCCCACCTTTTGCAGTTTCTTCAGTTTTAATCTACAGGTCATAACCAATAGATTGTGGTCAGAGTCCACATCTGCCCCTGGAAATGTCTTACAATTTAAAACCTTGTTCCACATATCTTTCAGAATAGCTGGCTCAAAAGTTGCTGTAATCCGTCTCACGTAACAAAATGCTCAAATTCGCAATTAAGCACAGCGCATCGCCGTATTTAGTTATTTAAAACGTCACCAAAAGTTCCGAATTTCACACTGTGCTTTAAACTGAACCCTCATCCACATTTTGCGATACTTGTTAAACATTTTGATACCGAAATATCACAGTATTAATATTTTCAACGGAGCACAAATCAATAGGTCTAATCACTATGAGATCGAAGACCCGCCTCTACTCATTCCTCTATACAAAAGAAGTTTCTGGTGGTCAAAATACGCACGAATATGCTAATTTGTGATTGGCAGACGAACAACGCAGCCATTCGGAAAGCAGAATGAAACCCTTTCAGTCCTGCGCATGTATACAGAAACAATCTAAATATGTTACTGAATCAGAACAGTAAGTTAACATAAATAAATTTTGAAAACTTACAATTAAAAAAATTATTTCCCTCTTAACAAAACCGAAATCATAATCTCGTTTCACCAGAACCATAAACTGATGAGATAGTTCAATAACAAATCCAGTCATACTACACATTAAAAAAAGATGGAGACACAGCTTAACGATTCACAGCAAAACATCCATGTTTGCTAGGGCCGAACAACACGAGCCTTGCGTTGACGCAGCAGCAGCAGCAGCAGCAGCATCAGTTTACACGCCAGGCCATAGGTCAGCGCATTGTGATATGCGGAGACGGCGTATAAGCCTCGGTCATCAGGACGCTAGCTGCTTCGAATTTCAATAATTGTAAGCAAACTGTAATTAACTTCTTATATCTACGCACTTTCTTCTCCTGCGGCTCTTGCATCCATCTTCGATAGAGAACCACCGTCTAGATCCAACCATTCCAACAACCCAGCTGAAGTGTCGTCAGAGGTGTGACTCACCCTATTAGATCCGCTGTAGTGGAGAATAGGATTTTTCTGATTCCTGATGAGTGGTCCTCAGCTCAGAAACGGAGCGACTAGAAATGAATGTTGCGGGATGCATACATCACAAAACAAGGCGCCACTGTTACATCAGCGACAATGGGCTTCCTTCCTTTCCGCTGTTGTTCTGCAAGTAAGACGAATCTGAGAACTGTGGCGCTGCGGTCGCTTCGTACTCGTCGACTCTTTCGCTGTTAGCGAAGCAAGTAGGAGAGTAACCTCAGTCGTGACCTTGTGTTAGCACTGAAGTTGATTACCCGATCTTGCTACTGTCAAACAGAACTGATAAGGCGAAATGACCAAATGCGTCGATGAGATGGCCTTTTACAAAAACTGTGGGAGGATGAAACACGAAAATTAATTGACGTAAAGAACACAAATGCAAATGTGTTCCATTAGAGGAGGAGTGATACCTGGAATACGTTTCACGATGCAGTCCACGCTTCAGGTGAAAAATATATAAACTCCGTCCAGAGCAAACAAAATAATTGCGTTCTTGTTTATTTCACCTCCCCCATCACGAAACATGCAGTATGTGACCAAGAGTTTCCGGATACCTGGCTCAAAATGTCGTACAAGTTCGTGGCACCTTCCATCGGCAATGCTGGAATTGAATATGGTGTTGGGCCACCCTAAGCCTTGATGACAGCTTTCACTCTCGCAAGCATACGTTAAATTAGGTGCTGGAACGTTTCTTGGGGAATTGTAGCCAATTCTTCACCGAGTGCTGCACTGAGGAGAGGTATCGATGTCAGCGTTCCAAAACATCCCAAATGTGTTCTATAAGATTCAGGTCAGGACTCTGTGCAGGCCAGTCCATTACAGGGATGTTATCGTCGTCTAACCACTCCGCCACAGACCGTGCATTATGAACAGGTGCTCGATCGTGTTAAAAGATGAAATCGCCATCCCCGAATTGTTCTCCAATAGTGGGAAGCAAGAATGTGCTCAAAACATCAATCTAAGCCTGTGCTGTGATAGTGCTACGCAAAACAACAAGGGATGCAAGCCCCCTCCTTGAAAAAGTGGACCACACCATAACACCACCGCCTGCGAATTTTACTGTTGGCACTACACTGGCTGGCAAATGACGTTCACTGGGCATTCGCCATACCCACACCCTGCCATCGGATCGTCACCTTGTGTACCGTGATTCGTCACTCCACACAATGTTTTTCCACTGTTCAGTCGTCCAATGTTTACGCTCCTTACACGAAGCGACGAGTGATGTGTGCCTTATGATCAGCCGCTCGACCATGAGATCCAAGTTGTCTCACCTCCCGCCTAACTGTCATAGTACTTGCAGTCACTCCTGATGCAGTTTAGAATTCCTGTGTGATGGTCTGTATAGATGTCCGCCTATTACACATTACGACCCTGTTCAACTGTCGGCGGTCTCTGTCAGTCAACAGACGAGGTCGGCCTGTACACTTTTGTGCTGTACCTTTCCCTTCACGTTTCCACTACACTATCACATCGGAAACAGTGGACCTAGGGATGTTTAGGAGTGTGGAAATCTCGCGTAGAGACGTATGACACAAGTGACACCCAATCACCTGACCACTTTCGAAGTCTGGGGGTTCCGTGGAGCGCCCCATTCTGCTCTCTCACGTGTCTAATGACTTCTGAGGTCACCGATATGGAGTACCTGGCAGTATGTGGCATTACAATGCACCTAATATGAAAAACCTATGTTTCTGGGGGTGTCCATCTACTTTTGATCACATAGTGTAAGTGATGCGTCAAACGAAAAGTGAGCTCAGAGAAACGTCAATGTTATATCCCCACAACAAGAAAACGCGCTATTTCTGTATTCATTCACATATGGCAACTTACGTGTATGGGCTAATAGCGAGTTCAGTAGCTTATCATTCACTTCTGTAATTTGTTTTCATAATTCATCAATATTTAGAGGTTAAACGTCATCGCCATGACATATATTTTGTATTGTCGTAACAGATTCGTTAAAGTCTCGAAATTGTGTATGTCAACGTAATTGTTAGACATTCTCTAAACAGTTATTAAATATTAAAATGAATTTTCAGAAGTCTTCGAAAAGTTTTATCTATGGGGTGAACCATTAGTCCGTTAATATTTGAAAATTCACTAATTCGCGGAATGATAGAGAGGTAAGAATTGACACACATACCTGAAACGACACGAGGTTTTATTGAAACCAAAAAGAAATGCAGAGCCGGCCGGTGTGGCCGTGCGGTTCTAAGCGCGTCAGTTTGGAACCGCGTGACCGCTACGGTCGCAGGTTCGAATCCTGCCTCGGGCATGGATGTGTGTGATGTCCTTAGGTTAGTTAGGTTTAAGTAGTTCTAAGTTCTAGGGGACTGATGACCTCAGAACTTGAGTCCCATATTGCTCAGAGCCATTTGAAGGAGTGCAGAAACCGGCAAACCGATGGCTCCCCCCCCCCCCCCAACGTTTTTTGCTTTTTCTGTCCTCTCCCTCTTTTTCCCCCCTCATCTGTCCGTGTTCTCACATCCCCCTCTCTCCCCATGCCCCTATGCCTCCCTACTCTAGCCGACCGTGCGGTTCTAGGCGCTGCAAGTTCGAATCCTGCCTCGGGCTTGGATGTGTGTGATGTCCTTAGGTTAGTTAGGTTTAACTAGTTCTAAGTTCAAGGTGACTAATGACCTCAGAAGTTGAGTCCCATAGTGCTCAGAGCAATTTGAACCTCCGTACTCTATAGTGCAGTGTTTTCCGTGAGTGTTCAGTGTCGTGCATCGCCTTTTTAAAGTGTTGCGAACAGAAACCAGATTGTTGCCGTTTTTTTTAATTGAGCCCATATATTTTTAATCAGCATCACTAACCCTTTGTTTTTTATGATTTCTTTGCTATTTTTCGCCATGTATCAGTTTTAAACAGTCAACGTTTTATCACCTGTTTTTATTGTTATATCTCCTCATAATGTTTTTAACTTTGCTGTAAGCTGCAGAGCAGCATATTTCGCTGCTGCCAGCCCCGCCCCCCCCCCCCGCCTCTTTCTGGGGCGGAATCGAAATCCAATAAAGAAAAAAAAAATAGAGGAAGTCAGATGCGCTAGCATTCGCGGTACGTTAAGGCACTGTTATTGAATATTCCCTGTCAGAATGAAGACTCCGCTACTACAGCTTTACGATTGGATCGCCATAAAGAGGGTCTTCGAGTGGGTAAAAGTCCTGTGACAAGTGTCTCTGTGAAGAAAATGATCACGAAGTTGGAAGACACGTCTTGATTAGGCGATAGGTCCCGTAGTGGGCAACAAGACACAAGTGGTACTGCTGTTCGGGCAGTTCGGAAAGAAACAGAGGCTGTAGCGGTTCATCTCCATATGGCGAAATCGGCGCTGGTGACGTCGAACGTCGTACCGGCTATCCACGCAATACTGTTTGGAAAGCACTAAGACGTAACGTCCAGTGCTTGTCCGTACAAACACAAGCGTCATTATGAACTGTCTGCCATTGCTTTTGTGAGGCACAGAACATCTGGAGAAAGATAACGACTGGTTGTCTAACGTGTTGTGGAGCGACGAACCCCATTCACACTCCGACAGTCTGTCAGCGCCCACATCTGAAGAATTTCGGCTACCGAAAGTCCTACAGCTGTCGTGGGAACCCCACTGAATTACGAGAAAGTCACGATGTGGTGTGGATTTACCACATCAGTCGTGACCGGATCCATTTTCTGCGAGGAAATGCGAGACCCTGCTTTTGAAATTATCAGCGTGCCAGGTGCGAGGCACACTGATATGTCACATGATGGCACCATCCCCAGAATATCTGATAAACACCTGCTAGTTTAGTGAGGATCAAGTGCCGAGCCGTCACTTAAACGTCATGCTTGGCCTTCTATGTCCCCATACCTCATCCGTCTGATTATTGGTTGTGCGGTTACCTAAACTTGTAAGTTCAAAATGACACTGAGCACCATGGGACTGCTACAGTCGCAGGTTGGAATCCTGCCTCGGGCATGGATGTGTGTGATGTCCTTAGGTTAGTTAGGTATAAGTAGTTCTAAGTTCTAGGGGACTGATGACCTTGGAACTTAAGTCCCATAGTGCTCAGAGCCATTTGAACGAACTATGGGACAACATCTGAGGTCATCACTCCCCTAGAACTTAGAAGTACTTAAACCTAACTAGACTAAGAACATCACACACATCCATGCCCGAGGCAGGATTCGAACCTGCGACCGTAGCAGTCGCGCGGTTCCGGACTGAAGCGCCTAGAACCGCTCGGCCACCATGGCCGGCAATGTAGCAAGTCTACCGCGGTAGTCCGACCTTATTAAGGATGCTAAATGTAAACATCTGACGGCTGTTTCTCACCATACTTACTGGAATGCTGTACAGTGCTGTTCACAGTACTGATCCTCGACAGTGATGAATGACGGCTGAAATATTGATCATTTGTTATAAGGAACATCATCTTTGCTAAGAATCAGATTTTTGCAAATTATTGCTTTTTTATCACATGAAGGGCCATCTGTTGATCTTTTTTTCACTTTTTTTTAATTACAATAAAACCTAATTGCTGTTTCAAAGATATATTTCAATTTTTAGTTCTCTACCTACATTACTGAGTGAACTATTGAATTTTCAAGTGTGAACGGACTTTTGGTTCACTTTGCAAATAAATGTACGTATAAATAGAACAGTAATCACTGGTAACCGATGTGTCGTTTTACAATAAAGCTACTAGCGTCAGTGATTTAGGTAGGTCGGATATACTCAGACATTTCAACTTGCACTTGAGAATGGCTATAAGGCTGAAATCAAGATCGTATATAGTAAATGAATAGTAATTTATAGTTTAATTGCTCTTTTCTTTTCGAAAAGTGTAGGTAGCGGAATTCCGCGTTTCCGCGAACTCGTATACTCGCTGTCTCCTTGCTGAGCGAGGCGGCCGGAGTGGCCGAGCTGTTCTAGGTGCTACAGTCTCGAACCGCGCGACCGCTACGGTCACAGGTTCGAATCCTGCCTCGGGCATGGATGTGTGTGATGTCCTTAGGTTAGTTAGGTTTAAGTAGTTCTAAGTTCTAGGGGAGTGATGACCTCAGAAGTTAAGACCCATAGTGCTCAGAGCCATTTTAACCATTTGCTGAGCGAGTCGAGTCCACTTGTGCCCAAAAACAGATTCACGTGACGAACGAGCAGCGACGGAGACCCACTCGTCTGATCTACGAGCACACGCAGACGGAGAGTTCGGAGATGACGTCACAGGGTTCGCTGGCGAGTTTAAAACGCGAGTACACGGAGCTCATTTACGAACTCCAAGGTGGACAGGCGGTGACACGTCCCAGGCATGCAGTCCCGAGGGGTTAGCAGGGAGGTGCACGAGTCACGTTTTGGCCCGGTATCATGTAGAGACGATGGACGCCCTTCATCGCTGTTGAGATGTTGTAGTATAGGTACAGAAACTTCCAACCCTTTTATCCAGAGTTACAGTCAAAGTTTCACAGATGGGTTCGACTGTCAAGACGGTAAGTGACAAGTGCACCGTGCCCTCCATGTAAACATTTATGACGCAGCCGTCAACCGAATAGCGTGGCCTGCGCTGTTTGACCATAGCAACCCGACTGATCCTACGTGCAAGCATTCGATACGTACTATTGGTCGTCCGACTTGTGCGTAGCAAGCCAAGGAGGATCCAAGTCTATCACAATGAACTGGATGAAGTAGCATGGTGTTGAATGTTCTACATCTACATCTACATACACATTCCGCAAGCTACCGTACGGTGCGTGGCGGAACGTACCTTGTACCGCTACTAGCCATTTCCCTTTCTGTTCCACTCGCAAATATAGCGAATGACAAACTAATATCTAAATGCGTCCGTCTGAGCCCTAATTTCTTGTATGTTGTCTTCGTGGTCCTTACGAGAAATGTATGTTGGTGGTAGTTGAATCGTTCTGCAGTCAGCTTCAAATGCCGATTCTCTAAATTTTCTCAGTATCGTTCCTCGAAAAGAACGTCGCCTTTCCTCCAGCGATTCCCAATTGAATTCCCGAACCATCTCCGTAATACTCGTGTGCTGTTCGAACCAATCGGTAACAAATCTAGCAGCCCGCCTCTGGATTGCTTCGATGCCTTCCTTGATGATGTATTTACATCTGTTGGACGAATGTTACGAAAACAAACACTCCAAACCGACGTTTCACGTAAGTCACATGCAACGAAAATCTGTAACGCAACCATCTGTCTGTGGCGTGTTCATAATTATGTATTATTTATATTTTAGGACAATTAATCTGTAAAAAACATGGCGCATGCCATAAAGAAAGCGTGTAAACCGTCTGAGGATGAATCACAACGATTCGAAACCGTTGACGGTACCCTTTGAATAAAGGAACTGAAAGTAAATTTGCGGTTGGTTGCTGTCCTGACACCATCAACATTTGTCTTCAAACAACATCCACGGTCTCCATCATGTCACCATATGACAAAATTGCATTCCTTTAGTCTGCCCTGGTGCGGATCCCAAACACCCGAGTAATCAGTAGCGTCTTATAAGCAGTCTTGCTCACAGATGAACCACACTTTCCCGAAATTCTCCAAATAAACTGAAGTCGACTGTTCGCCTTTCCTACCACAATCGTCACATGCTCGTTCCATTTGCAATGTTACGCCCAAATATTTAAACGACGTGACGGTGTCAAGTAGGACACTACTAATATATCCGAACGTTATGGCTTTCCAGAATGAGATTTTCACTCTGCAGCGGAGTGTGCGCTGATATGAAACTTCCTGGCAGATGAAAACTGTGTGCCCGACCGAGACTCGAACTCGGGACCAGAGCACTTGCCCGCGAAAGGCATAGGTCCCGAGTTCGAGTCTCGGTCGGGCACACAGTTTTAATCTGCCAGGAAGTTATGGCTTTGTTTCTCCTACTCATCCGCATTTACTTACTTTTTTTTCACTTTTAGAGCTAGCTGCCATTCATTACACCAACTAGAAATGTTGTCTAAGTCACTCAACGTCGGCAGCTTCCCTTATACCACAGCGTCATCAGCTGACAGCTGCAGATTGCTGCCCACCCTATCCGCCAGGTCATTTATGTATACAGAAAGTAATAGGGTCCTGGTACTCTTCCATGGGACACTCCCGAAGATACCCTCGCCTCTGATCAGCACTCGCAATCGAGGACAACGTAATGGGTTCTTTGTTACCTAACTTCAGATTTCGATTTCACAGATTTGTAAACATCTCTATTTTGAACAGACTGTCTTTATTTTGACTATTGTTTATTTTTATTTCACCGTAAACGTATTTTATTCCTTCAACACCTTTGACTCCCTGAATTGATATCGATGTGCAAAAAACTATTCTGGTTGGCCAATCTCGCAGATTGTAACGTGAAATTTTCTGATGATGGTATGCATTTTATCATTTTTGCTGATGATTAGCTGTTAGTAGAAGACACAGGGATTCAAGAAGCAGTCGGGAAGTAAGCATACTGGAAATGAATGACAAGTGAAATAGGGCATCGTCCATGAATGATATCTGTTCTGGTTTCGATTAACCCTCCGGCATACAGTTTCAACCTAGCAGACAGTTTCCTGATTCAAATTGATTAAGAAGGAAGTTTCATAGAGAAACTATCATTTAAAAAGCAAGTTACATCTGTACGTGTTGTAAGATTTACGGGTTTTATGTATGTGAAAGCTAATCTCGGGAACTACGGCAGGTGTTTCATACGGTTTTCATTACTACACATATTCATTTACGAGGATGGTTTGTGTATGAAGTCTGCTACTACTACGTCATACAAGTCGCCCGACATTAGCTATTTAACGCTGCCCGTATGAAGCGTGGTCTGTTTGTTTTTATGGTTCAAATGGCTCTGAGCACTATGGGACTTAACATCTATGGTCATCAGTCCCATAGAACTTAGAACTACTTAAACCTAACTAACCTAAGGACATCACACAACACCCAGTCATCACGAGGCAGAGAAAATCCCTGACCCCGCCGGGAATCGAACCCGGGCGCGGTAAGCGAGAACGCTACCGCACGACCACGAGCTGCGGACGGTTGTTGTTATGCCATAAATAAAGACTCTCTTCTCAATCATTAGGCGCGGAAGTCTAGAAGTTACTACTGTCGACAGCTAAGAAGAATGCGACAGTGAGTGCTTTACACAAAATAGTAGGTACAGCTCTAAAAATATTTTTATCACTGCAAGTGATCGCCACTGTAATCTGTACTGACGTGGTGAAGCTCAACAGATGTCTATATATTAAATCGTATCACCTCTTCAAGGCATTCATTCTTCGGAAATAAGCTCTGTCATCGTTTGTGGATACATGATATTTAGCTGCTGCATCACTAATTTACTGATACGTTAATTGGGTACGAAACTATTGAATTGTGCTCTTTCGTCACTACGCTCGTTTCGTTTTATACTAGTGCTTTCTCCTCCGTTATTTGCATGCAGTGTGGATGCGATGTCTGCATGTCTGTTTCGCTGGAATTATCCTCTTTCTCACTGGTGCTGCAAATAAAAAAAAAAAAAAACGAGATATTGGGGGACTATAAACGCCAGCAATGAAACACAACAAGGGAGACAATCTAGTCTACAGCTAGGGAGATATTTTTCGGACGCCAGTAACACTGAGAATGGGCAACTTTGGGGCGGAAAGAAGTGAGGGGGGCAGTGGATGGGCTGTCATCCCAAATCCCGCCCACACCCCGCCTCATCCCTCGCAGGCATTCTTCTCAGTTGCCGACTATAGAGGGCATTCCCAATGAAAGCCAGCAGTGAGGGAACATCAGTAATAAAGTAAAGCCATCAAATGCTATTTCAGAAAGCTCAATGGCATTTATTGTTCATATTCAGGAAAAAAGTTTTTCGAAGCTAGTTACTGGTGAAACAAAATGCACATTAAAGTTATTTTATGTGCTCAGAAAGCTGTGTGGTGTACATTTAAGTGTCACAAAAATTTATGCAGTCTGAAAAAGCGTGAATACAGAAACCAATCCACAGAAAACGTCTTCGCACTCATAAGTGCGTTGGACGTTCTCTCCTACTTTTTAATGAAATCTAGCGTAATATGCCTCAGAAATAGATCAGTTTTATTTTATGAATACTTTAGGACATACAGCAAGTGGCCACGTGATTGTGTATTTTTATTTATGACGATGCGTGTTTCCTGATTTTGCCCATCATCGGTTGGCGCAATGCATATTTAAATCTTCAGTCTGCACAGTGTCAAAAACACAGACTGCAATTTAAATGCAGTAGTTGCCTTGTGCAGATGGATAATTTAAAGTTAAGGATCAGTTTTTCGAAATGTCCAAGAGAGTTGGTGCCGCCATAAACATTTTGTTCACATATCGCCACTGCTATTAACCAAATGTCAGGAGTATTCGACATGATGCCTTGTGCTATATTTCCTTATATTTTCAATAGCACAAAGATCATCAAAATATGTGAAACATGACAATAGTTGAGGTGGAATCAAAACGTGCGCAGGGCAGTAAGAAGTGACCAAACGCTGTCCAAGGGATAGGAGAGAAATAAAAGTCGACTCTGAAAGAAATGAAACATTGTCCTGAGGTCTGTGGGATTACATAATTGATTGCCTGAAGCAGTACTGATTAAAGAGCAATTAACTGTCTGGAAATCAGTGTTAGTAAGGATGAATAAAAACTAAGTTCCATAAAACTGTGTACATGTACATGAAGAGGCGATTGACACTACATCAGTTCAAATACTCGTAGTAAGTTCACCAGTCTTTTGCTTTATATGATTGTGTTTCAGGATATGTAACTCTAAGACGAGTGGAACGTCTTAGCAAGCGACCAAATATGACATTCCAGGAGTATGATATTGGCATCGTTAAGTTTTAACGAAGACCATTTCGTCTGTATCTACGTTGATGATAAGGATTCGTTAAACTCGTCCACGTTTTACGGTTCCAGTGTATAGACACACATGTTGTTGTTGTTGTTATTGTGGTCTTCAGTCCGAAGGCTGGTTCGATGCAGCTCTCCATGGTACTCTATCCAGCACAAAGCTCTTCGTGCCTGAATAACAACTGAAACTTACATGCTCCTGAATTTGCTTAACGTATTCAACTCTTGGTCTCCCTCTACGATTGTTATCCCCCACACTTCCCTCCAATACTATGTTCGTGATCTCTTGATGTCTCAGAATGTGTCGTATCAACCGATCCCTTCTTCTAGTCAGGTTGTGCCATAAATTTCTTTTCTCCCCAGTTCTGTTCAGTATCTCCTCATCTGTTACGTGATATATCCATCTAATATCCAGCATTCTTCTGTAGCACCAGATTTCTAAACCTTCCTGTCTAAACTGTTTATCGTCCATGTTTCACTTCCATGCATAGCTACACTCCATAAAAATGATTTGAGAAAAGAATTCCAAACAGTTAAATCTATATTCGATGTTTACAGATTTCTCTTCCTCGGAAACGCTTTTATTTGCATTTACAATCTACAAAAAATAGTTCAAATGGCTCTGAGCACTATGGGACTTAACTTCTGAGGTCATCAGTCCCCTATAACTTAGAACAACTTAAACCTAACTAACCTAAGGACATCACACACACACCCATGCCCAAAGCAGGATTCGAACCTGCGACCGTAGCGGTCGCGCGGTTCCAGACTGGAGCGCCTAGAACTGCTCGGCCACTCCGGCCGGCTCCAATCTACATATTGTATTCTCTCTACTTCGGGCATCATCAGTTATTTACACATGACGATTTTTTATGAAGACCGTGATCACAAGACGACAAGGACACGTAACATCGATGTGTACAGGAACCACGAGTGAAGATTCGACAGTTGTCCTTATAGCTGCCATAGTAAGGGTGCGGGGGTGGTGCGTGTGTGATTCTTCAGTTTCTCCCGGCGTATTTGTTGCTCGAACAGTCCACGGGTATACTGCCGGTTCGTAGTGTCCAACGGGCACAATATTTCGGCGACCAGAGACGTCGGCATCGTCAGGTGCGCTGACGAACTGAGCTGCTGAGGGCGCGCGGCCGATTTAAATCCCCCCCCCCCCTCCCCCCACGGGACGCACTCTTCGCCGTTCACGCCCGCGTGCGCAATCAAATGAAAGTGAAAAGTACCTGTTTTCCAGTTTTCATACTGACAGTATAGTATTTTCGTCATAGTGTGAAAAATATGCTAACATTTGAACAGCTACGAGATGTCTACTTTACGTTTTCTTATACAGGGTGGCCCAAAAGTCCGGAAACACCCTCATAAAACTCAAATGGAGTGGCGAACAAGGAAACAGAGCCCCTACACACGAGGAACGGGAAGGGGGAAACTTTATAGGCTAATCCACCAACATGGCGGCGATCTTGAAAGCCGCCATCTTGGATTCAACTCCAAAATTTCAAATGGGAATGTGGTCATGTGACATATCAAACAGATAGAGACTTTCACCAGAAAAACAATGCCGTTGTTGTTTTAAACATAACTTTATTCATTCTCGGGTTATAGCCAGTGGCAGTGGTGGGAAGCTCGGCAGCATGTGTGTAATGTGCCAAAGAGACATTACGCCGATGTTACACAGTCCCGAGAGACCACCAACGTGGTGGCCACTCCACTGCACCCCTACGACCAGTCCACTTTTGAGGGAACTGCACATCCAGGTATGCTCGCAAATTGTGCCTATAATGTGGTGGGGCTCCATCATGCTGGAAGCATTCCGAAAATGTCCCGTCCTCCATTAACAATGAGGGAAACACTTCTTCATACAGTAACCTCAGATAACCGTTGGCTGTTAACGTACCATCAATAAAAAAAAGGTCCAACGACTTTGGTACCCCACACACCACACCAGACCATCACTTTTCTTTTTGTGAGTCGACCGTTTTGGAAGCATCAATCCAGTGCGGATTTGTGTCAGACCAGTATCTGTGATTCTGCTTGTGCACTTCACCATTGATAAAGCAATTGGCTTCATCACTTAACAGCACCTGATAGGGGAAACGTGGGTGTATCTGCAGCTGCTGTGTCACCCATTCTGCGAACTGTACCCGACGGTCTGGGTCATCCACGTTCAGGTGTTGGAGCAGCTGAATTTTGTACGGGCGCCATTTGTGCTGCGATAAAATTCGCAGTATGGAGGTACGGCTAACCCCACATTCTGGTGACAGGCGACGAGTACTCCGTTGCGGACTCTTGCTAAATGATGCCCACACGCTCAGTGTTGTTGCTTCATTGGTGGCGGATTTTGGTCTTCCAGCCTTATGTTTATCTGCAACAGAACCTGTTGCTCGGAATTTGACCAAAAGCTTGGCAACTGCGTTGTGAGTGATGGGCTGTCTGGTTGGGTGACGACTGTTGAAATCTACAGCAATGACCCGTGTGCATCTTTCTCCTGACATCAAGATGATTTCAATGCATTCTTCATGTGTTAAGGACATTTTGTAACCTGTAAATAAGGAAACAATGACTAAAACGTTAGCATGAGTAAATGATACGTAACAGTTAAACACATGTAACATATCAGGCATGGGATAGTCTCTTTGCACCGTTTCAGACTCCATTTTATGACTTCTCAGTACGTAATGCTCTTGCTGTAGAGCGTCCCACTGCTGCCGCAAGTAACTGGCTATAACCCGAGAATGAATAAAGCTATGTTTAAAATAACAACGGCATTGTTTTTCTGGTGAAATTCTCTATCTGTTTGATATGTCACGTGACCACATTCCCATTTGAAATTTTGGAGTTGAATCCAAGATGGCGGCTTTCAAGATGGCCGCCATGTTGGTGGCATAGCGTATAAAGTTTTCCCCTTCCCGTTCCTCGTGTGTAGAGACTCTGTTTCCTTGTTTGCTACTCCATTTGGATTTTATCAGGGTGTTTCCGGACTTTTGGACCACCCTGTAGTCATCTACCTTTCGATTTATTTGCTGATATCCTTCATGTTATCCCATCCTGTGTTAGTCTTTTTATTTCTACATTACGACTGAACTCAATATCCGCTTACCTCTTCCCCCCCCCCCCCCACCCCCGCGCCAACCCCCTCTCCAGCCACAAATAGTTTCACATATGTCAGTGTTTGTCTGCTCCTACGATTATTGCCCACTACTATTCGTTTCGGTACCGATTTAACTATTGCTGGATGGGATTGTAAAAGATGATCAAAATAAAACAATCTTGACAAGTACGAGGGCTATTAGGAAAGTAAGTTCCGATCGGCCACGAAATTGATACCGCTGTGAGAATCCGATGAAGATCTGTTGGGTATGCCCGTCGATCGCTGCACCTCGCTCATTTCAGTCCTGAGCGTACAGGGAGTACATATAGACGCCTAGAAATTATTGTCCCCCGCCAAGTATGAGGGGCTGGTGAAAGATGCCGTGCAGCCCACATAACATAATCGAGGAGGTGAGTTGGGAGTGCTACTCTGAGGTGAAGAAGGTGGCGCAGGAGAGGAATTTGTGGCGGGCGGAATCAACCCGGTCAGAAGACTGATGCCTAAATGAGTAATCTTGCTTAGTAGATAGGAAAACCCCTTCAGTTCTTCCAGAAGAAACTTATTCCAAATTTGAATATTACGCAAACTTTTCTTTTTTTCATTTTGCCTTCTTGTACTGCTCATCAACTTCGTCCTTGTTTAGTTTACCCTTTAGCCATATTCTGTTCGAAATATACTGTCCATCTGCTGTCCATATGCTGTCCATCTGGTTAGTTTGCCCTTTAGCCATATTCTGTTCGAAATATGTTGTCCATCTGCTGACCACCGGCCAGAAAGTCGTCTTCACGCTCCAGCGTTGGTGCCTCTTTTCCTCGCACGTTGAATGTGCTTGAGAATATCGTCTAACTTCTTTCAGTGCTTATTCGGAATACAAATAGGTTAACACCAGTGATACTGTACAACCCTTCCATGCACAATTATTAACATGAACTTTCGTGACTTTCTACTTTTATTGTTACCACTTGGATTTAGTATATGTTATTGATTAGTGTCTATCATCTGCCTCTATCTTTAATCGCTGTCTTCTAGGGCTTATTCTATATTACACTCAGGGAGGCTTTCGCTAGGTACACAAATTCTAGGACGGTATCCAATTTCTTTAGTTGCAAACCATTATTAAGCGCAGTCAGAATAGCTTCTCTGGTAACTTTTCCCGCGATAAATTCAAACTCATGTCTTTTCTGTACGTCTTGAAATCGTCCTATAGGTATCACATTTAACCACCAAATCCTAAATTGCGACGTTAAGTTCGCCGCAACATGATGCAACTCATTCACTCCATACATGGATAGCTTACGTAGACATTTCTTAAAATCATGGAACTATGGAACGAGAGAAAGTTCTAAATGCGATACCAGGAGAGTATAACATCAGACAGCTGAAAAAGTAATGACGAATTCCTGGCACACAGCGTAACGAGGACAAGCGGCTTGTTATAAACGAAATGTCAGATGTGAAGGTAAAATAAATTCTGCTCTGCTAACGACGGAACCATGCAGCCTAATAACCATTACTGGATCACGAACTGATGGATAGTTGAACGTAGGTGGTGACTCAGTTCAGAACACCTGAAGAAGAATGCATAGACAAATTAGTTACAGGGTAATGACTGAAACTGCAACAAGGAAAATGGATCACCCAGTTGTAAGTTAGGAGCCGAGTCATCTACCATGTACTTTGCAGTTAACTGCGAAGTTCCGATGGATGCAAAACTACAGGAAAATAAATCTTATAACATAAGCACGTCAGTATATCACGTATGGACTCTGAAGGAATAATGATTAACAAGGAGAGGTGGAACCAATAAAAAATTACAGTTTATTGTGACCTGTGCATGTTTCAGCAAGACTTGCTATAACTATTGTATTTAGCAAAGGTCATAGCGCGTCGCTTTGAATTTTGTTTCTGTTTATTTTTGTTTGTCGTGAATTGCTTAAATTTCGTGTCTACCATTATTAATGTTTCGTACGGATGATTTTACGTCTATCTTCTGCAAGTATTTTAAGTACACGTTAGTAAAGGTATCCCAATCGATTTTCGATCATTTGGTAAATGTTTTAATTTTTTGATTAACAAAAGTTCTATAATGCCGACGATGTAAAACTAGGCGACTTGTTTATGTTAAATGATTTGAAAATTGCTTGCTCTGAGCAGAGTTAACCTTTCAACCTTGGCAGCATTTTGTATTGTTTGTCTTACGTGTTAGTTTTTCAGGTGCAATCAGCGGAGCTAAAACACTCTGCGAGTGCTTATTAACAATTCCTTCATCAGCGCTTCTTTCGAGTGAAATGTAATTTCCGCTTCTTATTTTGTGCACGTGTCTGCTGTAATTTACCAGCGTAGCCTCATTTATGAGCAGCAGTTTCAACTCCTATGAACTTCTCCGTGAGGAAAGATTCCCGCAACTTCTAGACGCAAACTTTGTTAGCCGCTCTCTGAGATGTACCAAATGGCTCTCCTCGGGCCCCCACTCTCTCTCTTTCTTCTCAACTTTACTTCCATCGCAAGAATATGACTTAAATATTACATGGCCGGAACACGGAAACATATGGAGTGCAGCTACACCGCAATCGATGTGGTTTATACAGGTGTCAGAACTTCTGAAGGAACGACCTATTGTCTAACGAACACCCATTCTAGTAGAGCGTGTCTCTGGGGAGCTTTTACGGAAAAAGAAATTAAGTTATCGCAGAATATCGCCGTCTTAATGTAATTTACTTCAGGGATGGAAATGTGTTATCAGACGTGGTCTGTGTGGTTCCAGACTTACAGGGTAATGAAATACCTGTGAACCATACGTTATTGTTATTTCCACTCTTACTTCCCTGTAGTGTAATTTGAGCACAGTTGGTTCTCTTCAGCTGCACAGAGTACCTTCATCCTGCGGTGTGGTGATGCTGAAGTTCAAAGCAGCCTGTTCATTCCCGTTTCTTTCCATTATATTTTGCTTATTTTCCCTTTAACAGATCGCGGCGTTTGTGTTGGGAATACTTAACGCGCATCTAGTATCAGCTTTGATTAATCGATATTAGCACTGTAAGAAACCTCCTTTCACGATAGCTGAAGTTATTCTGCGTCGTTGACGACTCAGATAGTTTTTCGACGAATGGGAAGCCTTCGAGTTTTAGAAGCCTTCTTTGCAACCTCATTCGCCATTCTAGTGCTGCTTCTAAGCCCAGCTGCCATATTTGGAGGAATCTTCTTCCGTGTTCCGACTTGGACGAAGACTTTAAAAATGGCTCTGAGCACTGTGGGACTTAACATCTGAGGTCATCAGTTCCCTAGAACTTAGAGCTACTTAAACCTAACTAACCTAAGGGCATCACACACATCCATGCCCGAGGCAGGTTTCGAACCTGCGACCGTAGCGGCATGAAAGCTCTCACTTTGTTGTACACTTGTGATGACTGGGTGTTGTGTGATGTCCTTAGGTTAGTTAGGTTTAAGTAGTTCTAGGTTCTAGGGGACTGATGACCATAGATGTTAAGTCCCATAGTGCTCAGAGCCATTTGAACCATTTTTCTACACTGGTCTCGCCCCAAGTTTCATGAAAAAAAATCGTCTTCTTGAGACCTATGATCACTCTAGGTTGCTGAAACCTTCGTGCATCTTGGCTACAACAGAAATATAATGTCCGCCTTTTCTGCTGTCTAATAATTTACTGACAATCCACTACTACCAGTTACAGTAATTTTTAATTCATAGTTTGAATCTAACATTATTTTTCGAATGTCAAAACCCGTAAACACGCCTTCTTTCAACTCTGCTTCTGACAGATGAAGCCTCTCCTAGAGAAGATTGGAATATTCTCCGTATGACTAGAACAACAAATCTAAAGGCGTGATTTTCTTTTCTTTTAATACTGCTTCAGATCGTCAACACATAATAGTATACACTATGCGGTACCCATGGTATATCGTAATTCTCAAATTTATTTCCAAAATATGAAGAAGTATTGTTTCCTTATGAAACTGTGTCATTACTCTGAAGTTTCTGACTGAAAAGCCCTCCGAAAATATAACCAAAGTCGCTAAAATCCTTTTTTAAATTTGACTGTTAATTGTTTAAGAATGCCTATCGTATTAGATTTCAGTACAGCAAAAAGCATGTGAATATGCCTCTTTCATCAATATAGCTTTCTAGTCGTTGACATGTGTAATTGAGAAGTATACTATCTAATCAAAAGCATTCCGGGCAGCTCTACGAAATACGGGATTGGCCACTAGTTGACATGAGCGGTGGACCCGTTGGCGTAAAAGGCGTCTTGTGTTATCAGAAAATAAGCAACAACAGCGGAATGGATGGGTCAGGAGAGATCAGTGACTTCGAACATGGACTGGTCAGTAGATATCACCTGAGCAGCAGTTCCGTCAGAGACTTTCCAACCATTCCAAACCTGCCGACGTCAACTGCTATTAACGTGACTGTGGAGTGGAAACGCGAAGAAACAGCCACAGCCAAGCCAACATCAAGCAGACCTCATGTACTGATAAACAGCCATCGTCTAACATTGAGTAGGGTCGCTGCAAGAAATCGCCTTAAATCAGTGTAATGAATGACTCATGGGCTCCAAAGTGCTACCGCTAGTTTAGCTAGCTCAATGACTGTCTGTAGCGAGTTAAAAAGGATGGGGTATATCGGCCGCTCACCTCCGCATAAGCAAAAAATTTCTGCAGCCAGTGCTAAGCGATGCTGCACGTGATGTAAAGAGTCACACCACTGGACAGTGGATGACTGAAAACGAATGATGTGGAATGACGAATCACGCTTTACCCTGTAGCAATGAAGCCAGCAGTGAAGTTCGGAAGAGATGGTGTTGCAGTATTGGAGTGTTTTTTTGTGGTTAGGGTGTGGACCGTTTATTGCTGTTGAGAAAATGTTAAACATGGAAGGATATGTACGCATCTTATAGCTTTGTGTACAGCGTACAGTAGACGAGTAGTACGGAGACGAAGACTGTATCGGATTGACAATCTAAATCTAAATCACCATCTGTGAGACGATGGTTTGTGGCCACTTGCAAGCCTGCAATAAACTGGCCCGTCCAAAGTGCCGGAGTAAACCCCTATATAACTACTTTGGGATAAGTGACGACGTTGACTTCGCTCCGGACCTTAGCGTCCGATGTCACTACCTTCTCTTAAAGATATTCAAAAGCCAAGATCCCCAAGATCTTTATTTAAAACAACCTGTTGTACCTCATACGCCGTTTAAGGTGGATTTAGAATGGATAGATTATGTCAAACTTATGTAAACAGATGTGCTACTGTCTAGTGCGTTTTTTGTGACGTTACAATCATCTTCAAGCATTATATGTGGATATGGCCATCTACGCTAGTTGCTTTATATTTTTAAATATTTTAGTTATTATTATTCTCGAGTCAGGAACATACAAATTTACAGTAGCCATACACACACACACACACACACACACACACACACACACACACACACGTGTGTATATATACAGGGTGCGTCAAAAAATGTATACACACTTTGAAGCGTCATAGAAAATTTATTTCCCGTTCTACAATGTTAAATTTCTGGAAATGGAAAGCTTAAAGTCCAATTAGAAAAATAAATGTACTTTGCAAATGTGATTAATGTTCGAACTGGTGGCCTTCAGCATCAATGCATTTCTTAGTACGAGTAACCACTGATTCCGTACATCGTACCAAAGTGTCCAATGAGATTTTTGCGCACACCACCTGAATCTCATTCCAAAGTGTGTCCAGGTTACGTGTTTTACGTTTGTACACCTCATCTTTTACTGTGCCCCATAAGAAGAAATCCAGCGGCGTGAGGTCTGGAGAGCGTGCAGGAAACTCGATTGGTCCCCTGCGTCCTATCCCCTGGCCTGGCACATTGTGATCCAGGTATGCTCGTACGTCCCTATGATAGTGCGGCGGGGCGCTATCTTGTTGGAAATAAAACTCATAATTACCGTATAATGCACGAATGGCAGGGAATATGGAGTCAGCAAGCATTGTTAGGTACGTTTGGAGTAACAGTACCTTCAAAGCAGAGAGGCCAAATGAGTCCACTTGCAGACAAACGACACCACACATTTACACCAGAAAATTCACAGCCTTTTCAACTGTAACGTGAGGGTTTCAGCCCAGTACACACAATTGTGCCTATTGACAGTTCCATTGAGTTTGAATTGGGCTTCATCCGACCAAATTATGCTACCCATTAATCCCGGTTCACGTCTCACCAGGCCGCAGCTCGTGGTCGTGCGGTAGCGTTCTCGCTTCCCGCGCCCGGGCTCTCGGGTTCGATTCCCGGCGGGGTCAGGGATTTTCTCTGCCTCGTGATGGCTGGGTGTTGTGTGCTGTCCTTAGGTTAGTTAAGTTTAAGTAGTTCTAAGTTCTAGGGGACTGATGACCATAGCTGTTAAGTCCCATAGTGCTCAGAGCCATTTGAACCATTTGAACGTCTCACCATCTCCTGAACCCATTCACAAAATTCTAACGTTTGATCTGTATCGTCGTCACTTAGCTGTTGCACCAGCCTTGGAATGTACACACGAAGCTTGCCTTTCTTCAGAATGCGTAGCACACTACTAGCACCTACATTACTCTCAGGTGCCGCTTGCCTTGACGATTTTTGAGGCGAACGCTGAAACAGTTCCAAGACCGCAGTTGTGGAATCATCATTTGTGTCTGTACGAGGTCACCCTGATCGAACTTTATGCACATCACACACTGTTCGATGAATTTCGAATTTGTCTCGTACACGTGTAATTGTTAACCTTGAAGGTGGTTGTGTACCATACTCACTTTTCCACTGCCTTCGAACCACAGCTATATTCTCAAACTTCCAGTACCACTTAATTATATGCTTCCGCGCTTCAAAGCTCAAACGCACGTCCACCAAGTTGCAGTTACTTCCTTGCCACTGCTGCCACCTGTTGAAGAAACATAACATTACTTCCTCATAGATATTTAATCTTGTAGAACTGGAAATAAGTTGTCTATGACAGGTCAAAGTGCGTATACATTTTTTGCTATATATATATATATATATATATATATATATATATATATATATATATATATATATATAATTTTACATGTGCCCAGTACTTTGCAAGCGCTTGGAGTGTCTTGCAGGAGACCATTCTTCGTGCAGTGTGTAGGGCACAAAAGGCACTGAAGCATGTCGCTTGTGGTTTGTTCTTGTTCACAATCACAGGACGTGTCTTCTGTTATGAAACCCCATCTCTTCAGGTTTTCTCTGAATCGTCCAACTCCTGATCGTAATCTGATTGAAGGTTTCCACACTAGCCACATTTCATTGTGTCCAGGTGGTAGTTCTTCAGCTTCTGGCACCCATCCGCGCAGGTGAGGCGTCGACTTCTTCCATAACTCCACCCTTGCCTCCTGTGGTGAAACGGTGAGCCTCTCAGATGTCCTTCGTTACAGGATCATTTAGTAATCGTGAAAGCGTTACGGACATGATGGATAAACCCTGCAGTAGAGAAGCTCAGAAGCTCGTTATGGGCTTTCGTTCAAGTTTGGAAAACATACCTTCACCGAGGAGTCAAGCAGTATATTGCTCCCTCCTACGTATATCTCGCGAAGAGACCGTGAGCATAAAATCAGAGAGATTAGAGCCCACACAGAGGCATACCGACAATCTTTCTATCCACGAACAATACGAGACTGGAATAGAAGGGAGAACCCGTAGAGGTACTCAAAGTACCCTCCGCCACACAGCCTCAGGTGGCTTGCGGAGTATGGATGTAGATGTAGAGGTCGTCAGGAAACTCTTTGGCGAGCTCAGCCGTTGCTGTAGTGGATTATGTCCGTGCAGTGGATGGGCAGTGTTCCGTTCTGTTCCACTTTCAGTCTCTCCTTGTGGGCAGCCACTGCTCTGCGTACCCACGGTGGCGCTATTCCAGCCAGGTACTAGAGCGTATCGGTTGGGGTAGATCTTAAGCATCCTGTGATCAACCTGCAGGTTTCGTTGAGACCAGTGTCTACTTGTCTGGCATGAGATGACCTGTACCAGACTGGGAAGCATATTCGGCAGTAGAAAAGCACAGTGCCACTGCAGAAGAGCGAATAGTTTGTGGATGTAAGCCCGACTGTGTCCCCGCTAGTTTGTGAATTAGCTTGTTTCGAGCGGAGACTTTCATTTTGGTGTTTTTGCAGTGGATTTTGAATGTCAGAGTTCTATCGAGATTGACTCACAAGTATTCATGGGCGTGATGGTGCAGCAATTGGATGCCTGACCGTTCAACATGTAAGTCACGATTAGATTGGCTGTTCCTTAGGTGAAAGGCACACACTTGTGCCTTCAAAGGGTTTGGTATGAGTTGGTTCCGATTGTAGTAGCTCGTCAGTGTTCTAAGTGCTGTTGTCAGGTTTCTTTCCACAGATTCAAAGCACGAGCTCTGCGTGTCAGGGGCTAGGTCATCCGCATATAAGAATTTCTTCGTGCCCAGGGTCAATAGCTGGTCGTTGGTATAAATGTTGAAAAGAAGTGGAGCCAAGACGCTTCCCTAAGGTAGACCATTTTTCTGCACTGTCTTTGAAATTCAACAATAATTGTAGTTATGACAAAGCTTTAGTAATGCGCTGTTTTTGTCCAGATGACAACTTGACGTGACGTCCCACTTAAAATGAACATGCTTCGTAACAAAAAGATTTCTTAAGTCTGGAAGATGACAGCAAATTCTGTCGAAACCGCTTGTATTAAATAAAGAAATATTTATGCAATTTTGGTTTTTGAACGTTTTTAACAAGTACAACAAAGTGTCCAGATACTTTTGATCAGGTCAATGTACTTACTTCAGTGCAATAGAACCTTCCATTTCGTGGTACATTTCGGGAAAGTATCTGCTGTACGATCTCTTAAAGCTCTGTTTTCTTTTTTTTAGGTTCTTTGATTTAAAAAAAAAAAAATAATAGGCAGACTACTGACTCGTATTAGTAACGACGAAGGAAAATAGCGCCAGAGGGGCAACTACGAGTTCTGTGGGATGACCTGCCGCTAGTCGATTGTTATGGAGACAGTCAGAGAGTGCGGCTGCGCGCTTACGTGAACTGCGCGTTGTCTGCGCTCTCGCCGTGCGGTCAGTCACGGCGGGGCGAGCTGGGACGCGCTCTGGGGGCGCGCTAGCAAGGCGAGGTCCGGCCACAGATGCAGGCGGGCCAGAGGCGGCGCGCTGCGTCACTCTGCAGCCGGCAGCCGGCCGCGGCCGCAGGTAATGCTGTTTGCGATGCGCGCAAATTGAGACGCGGTCTCGTGCGCACAGACGCTCGCCGCCGGATATTACCGGCCCTGACGAGAAATGGATTACTGGAAGCGTAGGCCGCGCTGCTCGCGCGCCTGTGATGTCTGGCCCGCCGGTTTCATTAGAGGATTGCTTTCGTGCCCGGTGCACTGACAGGAAAAGTACTCGGTAGTTGCCAGAGAGCTGTTTCAAATACCTCTCTCGACCTAGTCTCTTCAATGGAGTTAAAAGTCCTTCCTATACACCTTCGAAAAGTTGTTCGTGGTTCCGCTGTCTGTTTTCTCCAAATATTACACGCAAACATTAGTTTACAACAAGTAATTGTGTGTTAAAATTGTATATTAAGTGTCAAAATATGATATACAGCGTGATACACGATGAAATGCAAATATTTTAATATGTTGTTCTACCAGTAACAGTAAAGAAAAAAGTTAATATAAACATAGGTCCGCATAATCATCTTGGGGTTGAAGCTCTTTTCTTCACTGTTTGCTTTAACAATACGTATGTTATTAGATAGGGTCCGCAAATGTTTTGCTGCGGAGTTACGGCTATTAAAAGATTTTGCCTGAAATTTAGCAACTTCCCTAATATAAAACCACCGCAAAGCTGTACGAAGTTAGAGTAAAGCACGATTTCCGTTTATTTTGTTGTTATTGATGAGATGAATCTAATAAAACATGTCCCAGACATGTATCTGCAGTAGTTTTCCAGAACATCCACAGAGGTAAGGACACAACCTCGTAAAATTTTTCATTTATTAGCTACTTGGCACAATTTGTTTATAAATTCCAGACAGTTGCACAAAGTTTTTGACAGAAGTTGTAGAGAATTTAATTTTGTCAAAATGATCGTAATAACGTAATAACTGTATGGATGTGTCGGATAATCCGCTTTTATTAATATCATAACACATGTGAACTCATGTTCAACCGGAAAAAACAAAGCTTAGCGTTATGGAAGTTGTACAGTGTACATACAATTTCACAATACATTCACAATAAATGTTCAACAATGTCTCCACCGAGTTCAATGAATTTAGCTGCACGTGTATGAACACAAGATTTTGTTGCTCGTTTCAGTTTCACAGGATTTTTCTTATCCGGCCGGTGTGGCCGTGCGGCTCTAGGCGCTTAAGTCTAAAACCGCGTGACCGCTACGGTCGCAGGTTCGAATCCTACCTCGGGCATTGATGTGTGTGATGTCCTTAGGTTAGTTAGGTTTAAGTAGTTCTAGGGGACTGATGACCACAGATGTTAAGTCCCATAGTGCTCAGAGCCATTTGCATCATTTTTTATTTTTCTTAATTTCGTCCATTGCATTCATGATGCGACCAAGTGATGCCTCACATGTATTGACTTTGTCCTTATAAACTATGTCTTTCATCTATCCCCATACAAAATCGGGTGATCTGGGTGACCACAGAACTATAGCACCACCACCAATCTACTTCTGCGGAAAATGTTCGATTAAGTGTGTAGTAACGGCGTTGGTGATATGTGTAGCGGCACCGTCACGTTGAATATATATTTGCAATCGCGTAGCAAGTGGAACACCTTCGAACAAGTAGGGCATTTCTTCTTAAAGGATCAGTAAGCACATTTCGCCAGTTAGACATCCTGGGAAAATGAATGGTCCTATAAAGTGTGTCTTGATTCTATCACACACACACTGCCTTGATTCTGTCACGTAGATTAAAACTGAAGAAACTGCAAAAAGGTGGGAATTTAAGGAGAGGGGACCTGGATAAACTGACTAAACCAGAGGTTGTACAGAGTTTCAGGGAGAGCATAAGGGAGCAATTGACAGGAATGGGGGAAAGAAATACAGTAGAAGAAGAATGGGTAGCTCTGAGGGATGAAGTAGTGAGGGGAGCAGACGATCAAGTACGTAAAAAGACGAAGGCTAGTAGAAATCCTTGGGTAACAGAAGAAATACTGAATTTAATTGATGAAAGGAGAAAATATAAAAACGCAGTAAATGAAGCAGGCAAAAGGGAATACAAAGGTCTCAAGAATGAGATCGACAGGAAGTGCAAAATGGCTAAGCAGGGATGGCTAGAGGACAAATGTAAGGATGTAGAGGCTTATCTCACGAGGGGTAAACAGAAAGGTGGAAGGAGTATATAGAGGGTCTATACAAGGGCGATGTACTTGAGGACAATATTATAGAAATGGAAGAGGATGTAGATGAAGATGAAATGGGAGATACGATACTGCGTGAAGAGTTTGACAGAGCACTGAAAGACCTGAGTCGAAACAAGGCCCCGGGAGTAGACAATATTCCATTGGAACTACTGACGGCCTTGGGAGAGCCACTCCTGACAAAACTCTACCATCTGGTGAGGAAGATGTATGAGGCAGGCGAAATACCCTCAGACTTCAAGAAGAATATAATAATTCCAATCCCAAAGAAAGCAGGTGTTGACAGATGTGAAAATTACCGAACTATCAGTTTAATAAGTCGCAGCTGCAAAATACTAACGCGTATTCTTTACAGACGAATGGAAAAACTGGTAGAAGCCGACCTCGGGGAAGATCAGTTTGGATTCCGCAGAAATGTTGGAACACGTGAGGCAATACTGACCCTACGACTTATCTTGGAAAATAGATTAAGGAAAGGCAAACCTACATGTCTAGCATTTGTAGACTTAGAGAAAGCTTTTGACAATGTTGACTGGAATACTCTCTTTCAAATTCAGAAGGTGGCAGGGGTAAAATACAGGGAGCGAAAGCCTATTTACAATTTGTACAGAAACCAGATAGCAGTTATAAGAGTCGAGGGGCATGAAACCCAAGCAGCGGTTGGGAAGGGAGTGAGACAGGGTTGTAGCGTGTCCCAGATGTTATTCAATCTGTATATTGAGCAAGCAGTAAATGAAACAAAAATGAAATTCGGAGCAGGTATTAAAGTCCATGGAGAAGAAATAAAAACTTTGAGTTTCGCCGATGACACTGTAATTCTGTCAGAGACAGCAAAGGACTTGGAAGAGCAGTTGAACGGAGTGGACAGTGTCTTGAAAGGAGGATATAAGATGAACATTAACAAAAGCCAAACAAGGATAATGGAATGTAGTCAAATTAAGTCGGGTGATGCTGTGGGAATTAGATTAGGAAGTGAGACGCTTAAAGTAGTAAAGGAGTTTTGCTATTTGGGAAGCAAAATAACTGATGATGGTCGAAGTAGAGAGGAAATAAAATGCAGACTGGCAATGGCAGGGAAAGCGTTTCTGAAGAAGAGAAATTTGTTAACATCGAGTATAGATTTAAGTGTCAGGAAGTCGTTTCTGAAAGCATTTGTATGGAGTGTAGCCATGTATGGAAGTGAAACATGGACGATAAATAGTTTGGACAAGAAGAGAATAGAAGCTTTCGAAATATGGTGCTACAGAAGAAGCTGAAGATAAGATGGGTAGATCACATAACTAACGAGGAGGTATTGAATAGAATTGGGGAGAAGAGGAGTTTGTGGCACAACTTGACAAGAAGAAGGGACCGGTTAGTAGGACATGTTCTGAGGCATCAAGAGATCACCAGTTTAGTAGGGTAAAAATCGTAGAGGGAGACCAAGAGATGAATACACTAAGCAGATTCAGAAGGATGTAGGTTGCAGTAGGTACTGGGAGATGAAGAAGCTTGCACAGGATAGAGTAGCATGGAGAGCTGCATCAAACCAGTCGCAGGACTGAAGACCACAACAACGATTCTATCACACCACACATTTATGCTAAATCGCTGCTGGAAATTGCGTTGCACTGTTACATGTGGGTTTGCTTCAGACCATACGTGCACGTTATGTAAATTGTTTATACCATATCGAGTAAACTGTCCCTCATCAGTAAAGAAAATGTATTTGTGTAACTGCCGATTAGCATTTAACCAGTTGCACAACTCCAAGCGAAGAGCAGGATCTTTCGGATGTAAATGAAGCACTTTTTGTTTATAGCAAGGATACAGATTATTGTACTTCAATGTACGCCATTCCTTAGATTGTGAAAAGCCTAATCGTTCGTTGAGAGACACGCCGTGTTCTGGGACCCGGGCTAAGTTGAACAGCATCCATAATATTCTCATCGTCGTCTTCACGTAGCGACCGCTCGTACTGATTATGAACGCCAGGTAGTGAACCTGTCTCCTGTAACATTCGAAATACTCTGCTAATGGTTCGTGCATTCGGAGTTCTCCGACTTGGATAACGTACTCAATATTCGTTAACTGCAGTCGTAGCATTACCGTCACATTTGCCATAAATAAACACCATATAGGCGTATTCCTCTGTCGTAAATTTGAAAGGCATTCCTATTTCATAAATAATCTACAAACTACTACAGTTATTATGTGGATTCACTTACATAAACTGTTGTTATTATGTTCTTTCACTGAACAATACAGAAAACTATCCCGTTTCAATATTGGGAAACGACTGAAACAACTCACTAACGGTTGCTAACAATGACATACGCGTTTCTACATTCTTAATGGAAAGTAAACAAATTTATTTGTATAATAATCTTTGTGTCTCTGGATGTTGTGGAAAACTACTGCGGATACACGTCTGAGATAGGTTTTATTAGATTCACCGGACCAATATCAACAAAATAAATGGAAATCGTTCTTTAGTTTAACCTCGTACAGTTTTGCGATGGCTTCATATTAACGAAGTTACTAAATTTCAGGAAAAATCTTTTATTTTCCTTAACTAAACATATGCGGACCTATGTTTATGTGAACTTTTTTCTGTAGTTTTACTCGTACAATAACATATTAAAATATTTACATATCTTCGTGAATCAGCCTTGAGAGACGGAAGGAAAAATCGTTATACAGGCATTTTCACAATTCTTGTCACAGAGTTCTAGCTTCTGTAGAAGGGACTTAGTAGATCAACTTTTACGTAGTAGTCCACGTCCGGAAACGTCATCCAACGACGCTGCAGAGCTTTAAACTTAGAGGCACAGATGCCTGTGAATGTGTCAATATGCAGGGAGATTCCGCGATAATGTTACGAACTTTCTAGAATGATGGAGATGGAGAAATGCTTCAATCGGAGGTAACGGTTCCTGCAACGGTAACGAACGAGTCGAAAGTTGCAAGCGAAAATCATTCTGATACCTCTCACACTGGAAAATATATAACGGAACGTATTGTTGTTTCTAAGAATGTAGGCTATGCAACTTTCCAGAGGTGGTAGTATGGAACAAAACAAAGAAAAATGTCTAGAAAGCATGGGCTCTAAAACGCATGCCATAAGTTCTATGACCAACTGCTCATCTTCGCTAGCGGAAACATATCCCCTCTATTAAACAGGTGCTCAACGCTCTTAGAGTATGCATATTAGAGCCGATTTTTACTGGATATATTCTCTTGTTTTGGTCCGTAATACCACCTCTGAGAGTTGCATACCCTACAGTTTTAGCAATAAGAGCAACAGTGTGTGTGTGTCCTACTGTCAGAGGTATCACAAACAGGGTCCATTACCTCAAATTAACGCATTTATACTTCTCCATCATCCTAAAAAGCTTGTAACATTATCAGTGAATCCCCCTGTCTATACATATATGTACAGGCAAGTCGGCGCCTATAACGTTAACGCTCTGTACCGTCGCTGGATGACGTTTCCGCACATTGTTTCCTATGTAAAAGTTGATTTACTAAGTCCCCTCAACAAGTGCGTAACATGAATTTTGAAACACCCTGTAAATAATACACTATGAAGGGTTCCGAGTGAAAGTCAAGGCCTCTCTGACCTTTGTAACTAACCGTATCCACATCCGTGTCCTGTATAAGCTATGCATAGTTTGTAGGTTAAGAATTCAGCACGTTTCACGAGCATCTTCTCAAAGAATATCTGTGTGATCCATGTGATACGTCAGTATTTTAATTGCGAATAAGCAAGGTCTGGAAGCCATGTTCCATGAATGGATAACGTCATGGAAAAAGAATGTAACATCAAAATAAACGAGTCTAAAACGAAGGTGATTGTTTATGGCATAATGTACAATAAAAATGTACCTATACTCTGCGGTGTATGTCAGATTTTATTTCGACACGTGTATCTAACGTTCTGCTGTTAGTGGAAACAAGGCGTCAAATCCTAAGATCAATCCATGCCGATACAATATAAATAGCTACAACGTGACCGCTATCGTGCAGGTGTTTGTTACTGCGTACAGCAGCGACCGTAATGTGACAATGGTAATAAATTAGAGTGTCGCTGTAGTTAGCCTTATTTTGAAAGCTAAGCCAAGCTGGAAGCTGGATTGTGAAATAAAACAGTTGCCCGCTCCAAAAACACGTAAAATTTAATTTTGGTAAATGGTTGTGATAACTCTGAATTTGCGTATATATCGTCTGAGGAAGATAGAGCGCCGGCCGGAGTGGCCAAGCGGTTCTAGGCGCCATAGTCTGGAACCGCGCGACTGCTACGGTCGCAGGTTCGAATCCTGCCTTGGGCATGGATGTGTGTGATGTCCTTAGGTTAATTAGGTTTAAGTAGTTTTGAGTTCTAGGGGACTGATGACCTCAGAAGTTAAGTCCCATAGTGCTCAGAGACATAAGAAGACAGAGCAGTAATTGGACAAAATGCACACACGCTAACTTACATAAAATATACACACGTGACATGAACACAAAGACATTAATTTGTTATGCAGTGATGTTAGTTACCTTAATGATCATTAATAATAAACCTTGGCTGGAATACTTACCGGAAACTGTACTGTATCTGAAAAAAATGCCTAAACGTGACAAGTGATTATCATTCTTTACTTATTATTTTGCAAATGTCTGCGTGTCAGATGAATGGCGTAAAAACTTTCATTCGTGACAAGACCTGTTTTTCTGTACTAATGTTATGTAGACGTGCACACGTAATATCATTAACAAAATCCAACATTAAATTTTAAAAATACTTTCACTAGTGGGGAGCCAGCATACTTGGTCATAGAAAATGGATTTCAATTAAATCACTTTTAATTTCATCTGATCATGAGAAGTCGTAGGGCAAAGGCCTTGCCGCAGTGGATACACCGGTTCCCGTGAGATCACCGAATTTAAGCGCTGTCGGGCGTGGCCGGCACTGGGATGGGTGACCGTCCTGGCCGCCATGCGCTGTTGCCATTTTTCGGGGTGCACGCAGCCTCGTGATGCCAATTGAGGAGCTACTCGACCGAACAGTAGCGGCTGCGGTCAAAGAAAACCATCATAACGACCGCGAGAGCGGTGTGCTGACTACACGCCCCTCCTATCCGCATCCTCATCTCAGGATGACACGGCGGTCGGATGGCCCCTATGGGCCACTTGTGACCTGAAGACGGAGTGCCGCTATATGAGAAGTAGTAGTGAAATGCTATCTGAGCCACAATAGTTACTACTGCTTTTGAACATTGTAAGTACTTGACTGAAATCAGCTGTAAATTAATCTAGATTTAGATTCTTTTGACTATTTCTTTCACTTGTGGAATGATACGACCTTACTGGTGGTTAACGACTCGGATTAATGAAGTCTCTTTCGGTAAGTTTGTTCTTCGATTAAACACACTATAAAGTTACACAGTGTTTCTAAGACGCTGGCATGCCTTTTACACAACTACGAAATACAGGCTGGATCTTACTTTGCGATGCGTTGTTTGTGATGCGAATTACTGCTTACTATGAAATCCATTAACTGCAGCCGGATCTTCTTAATTAGCCAGCAGGATGAATAATTTTGGGCCACGCAATGTTTCTCGTTACTACCAACATCTTGTTGCGACTATACACTGTCGCCCCATCGCCCACTTATAATTTTCCTGGTCACATGTTGCAACATTTTCGACGTAAAAAATTGTGGCACTTGCGCGTCAACAGATACGTCCGTTCCACGCGACAGATGCTTCGGAACTACTGCCTGCACCTCTAAGAGTGCGCGCTCTCGAGTCAACGATATTTTTGTTACACGGAAGATACTTTCTGTGCTTTATTCAATAAAAACTTCCCTGACATGGCCAGCGTGTTTACTAGAATGATCTGACGTAAATAATTCTTGCTTATTCCATCAACATACGTTACATTTTCATTACACCGATTAGTGACAAATTCATTAATACGTATATTTACAAAAAGAAAAGGTTATAAACTCGAGAAATTAAATAGCTGAAAAATGTGTGAGGCACTGGCTTGTAGTGTTCGCTTGGCAGAGGAGGGAAAGCCCAAGTCAAAGCACGGTACATGTACGTGACAGCCTGTTGCAACAAGTTTACCTTTACTTATTTACTTTAATTATTTCCATATTTAAGAAGCAGGATCGCTAGAGATGTAAGTATCTCAGAAGAAATAAGAATCAGTATTGTCCAAGCAAAAAGTACCGTCAATAAACAAAACATACATTAACGTAATGAAGTAACCACTAACAGATCGGGAAACATGTCTGAAAGTCTGTTTTTGGGCAGTGGTATCGCATGGTTAGAGAAATAAGTTTTGTGGATTAAGAAAAGAAAATGACTGAATACTTTTGCGATGTGCTGTTACAGGCACAATCTGAAAATTACTTGTGTGATAGATTACGAGTGACACAGTCCTTAAATCTGTAGGAGCAATGTTTCCAGAATGAAACAATGTTGTAAAGAGAATACTGATTATCTACTGGGGCGATCGGGGGTTGGTATAAAGAATTGTAGTGGAATATGTGTATGGAAAAATAACTAGAGGAAGGCTACGACGGAAGTATATAGCTCAAATTGTAAAAGTTCACCGTCTCAACTTCTACTCAGAAACGAACATTTTGATTTAAAACTATAAACTACTGTGGTGTCGGGCTTAATCAAATATATTTTCTTCATCCGCTTACAATCATTTTATGCTGTAGTTGACACGCTCTATAAGAAAAAGGAAAGTCTAATTTAAAGAAGTTAATTGTTTTACACCGATTCTTGATCACCCCTTAAGTAGTTATTTTCGAGCCAGAGGCAATTGTTTCAGATCCGATCGTAGCATTGGTTCAACAGAGGGTATTAGGTCCCTGCCCTTCGCATAGATGTTGTTATGGTCACCGAGTATCTGTACAGATGGACTTAACCTGTTTCATGATTTAACATAAGGCCGTAAGACAATCAGTTGTGTCATACAAATAACTTAGGTAACAATACGCAGATATATGAGGTGTAATGGCCCTATATTATGTTCGCAGGTAAATCAAAAAATGACAAGCTTTCACCAATCCGTCAAAAGAAACAGTGTATTAAAGCAGACCTGTGCGATACTCAGAGATAAAGCTATTCGAATGTATGGGATATACATCTACAACTATACTCTGCAAATTATTCTGAAGCGCTTAGGAGGGGATACTTCCCATTGAACCATTTATTTGCGCTTCTTCAATGTCCTTCGCGTGTCGTAGAGGGCTTGAATGACTGCAGAAATTGCTCTTTTTTTTTCTTTATTGAATTTCAATTAGTATGCCGCTCTTCAGCCTACAGACTTTGTGTGAGAAAGATCAAGAGAATAAATAATAAAAAACAGGCGATAAAATCGGAGACTTAAAGAGTAACATGGCGTAAAGAAATCGTGGAACTTAAAACAAAGAACAGAGGGCTGATGATGCTAATAAAATACATACGAAGCAGACAGGGAAAACAAGAGACAGACAATTAAAAAAACACGGCGACAGTCTGGATTCTGTTCGCAAAAGACATAAAATTCACACCTAGCGACAGCATGGTTTCTGTTCGCAACACGAGAAAGACAAACAACACTGAATAGTCACTGGAACACTGCACTAAAAAGTTGGCAAATGTGACGTACCACAGTCGAGAGCACGGGGGGGGGGGGGGGGGGAACTGGACAAAAGATGGGAAAACAAAAAAAAGGGGGGGGAAAGGAGAGTAAAAGCGAAGGGGGGAACCGGGAAAGGAGCTGATGGAGGATGAGGACCCATAAGAGGGGTGGGGGCAGACGCGACAGGGAGTGGGGTAGGCAGAGGAGGGAAATACAAAGGGACTTGGGGGGGCGAAGGGAGGGAGGGAGAGGTTTAGTGGGGAAAAAACAGGACGGAAGGGGGGGGGGGAAGAGGGAGCCCAGGGAAAGGACAGAGGAGAGGAGGGGGAGGGAGGATCAGAGTTGATAGGAAGGATAAATGGAGGGAGAGAGGGCATCGTCCGGGAGGGGAATTGATGGAAGCCACCTTGGGAAAGTAGGTGTAGGGTGTAGAGATGGAGCGTAGCGGGGACACAACGGTGGAGACGGGGCAGGGGGCCGGGAATGGGAGAGGAGAGGAGCAATCAGGGGGTGAGGGGATTCAAGACGGTGGGAGGTGTAGAGGATGCGGATATGTTTGAGGAATAGGAGCAGATGGGGGAAAGGAATCAGATCATAGAGGATCCGCGTGGGGGACGGGAGGCGGATACGGATGGCGAGGCGGAGTGCATGACGCTCAAGGATCTGGAGGGACGTATAGAATTTGGGGGGGGGGGGGCAGATATCCAGGCAGGACTGGCATAACAGAGGATGGGACGGATGAAGGATTTGTAGGTGTGGAGGATGGTAGAGGGGTGCAACCCCCACGTCCGGCCAGAGAGGAGTTTGAGGAGTCGGAGGCGGTTGTGGGCTTTGGATTGGATAGTGCAGAGATGAGGGATCCAGGTGAGGTGACGGTCAATGGTGAGGCCGAGGTAGGTGAGGGTGGGGGTGAGGCGGACAGGACGTGTGCAGACAGTAATGGAGAAATCCAGGAGCCGGAAGGAGCGAGTGGTACGACCTACGATGATTGCCTGGGTCTTGGAAGGATTGAGTTTCAGGAGCCACTGGTTAAACCATGCAGCAAAAAGGTCAAGGTGATTCTGGAGAAGGCGTTGGGACTGTTGGAGGGTAGGAGCGATGGCAAGGAATGCGGTGTCATCAGCATATTGCAAGAGGTGTACTGGAGGGGGGGGGGGTTGGGGCATATCTGCCATGTACAGGAGGTAGAGGAGAGGGGAGAGGACAGAGCTCTGGGGCACACCGGCAGAGGGGTAGCAGGTGTGGGAATTGGCATTATGGATGGTAACATAGGAGGGGCGATGGGAGAGGAAGGAGGCCACCAGACGGATGTAGTTGATAGGAAGGGCGTAGGTTTGGAGTTTAAACAGGAGACCGGGATGCCAGACACGGTCGTAGGCCTTTTCGAGGTCAAGTGAGACAAAAATGGCGGAGCGACGGGAGTTAAGCTGGAGGGAGAGGAGATGAGTGAGGCGGAGGAGTTGGTCATCAGCAGAGAAGGAAAGTCGAAAGCCACATTGGGTGTTTGGGAGGAGGTGGTTTTGGTGGAGGTGGGGATGGATGCGCCGGGAAAGGATGGATTCCAAGAGCTTGCTGAACACCGATGTGAGATAGATAGGACGATAGGAAGAGGCATGAGATGGAGGCTTATTGGGTTTGGAGAACATCAGGATACGGGAGGTTTTCCACAGGTCGGGATAGAAGCCAGTGGCAAGGATGACATTGTAGAGGGTGGCAAGGAGGGAAAGGAAGGAGGGAGGGCAGTGTTTGAGGTGGCGATAGGTAACGCAGTCGTGGCCGGGAGCAGTGTTGCGTTTAATGCGGAGTGTGAGGCTGATGTCCTGTGTAGTGATGGGAGTGTTAAGTGCAGATGGTGGGGTGTGGCCCAAGTACTGGAAGCTAGGACCAAGGGGAGGAACAGAGGTATTCGTACGGTCCATGACATCAGGGAAGAGGGAATAATCAAAGTGGGGATCATCTGGGATGGACAACACATCAGAGAGGTGGGAGGCAAAGTGGTTGGCCCTACTGAGGTTGTCAGGAAAGGGACGGTCTTGAAGGAGGAGAGGGTACTGGGGGTGGGGCGGTTCCCAGTAAGGCGGTGGAAAGCAGACCAATACTTGGAAGAGTTTATGGGGAGCGTGGTGTCGAGTTGTGTACATGTCTGGCGCCAGGCACGGCGTTTCTTCGCAACAAGCAGGTTGCGGATGTGTCGTCGTAATTGCCGGTGGCGGGTAAGTGTATCCCGGTCACGAGTGCGGAGAAAAGAGCGGTAGAGGCGGCGGAACTCTCGAAGGAGAAGGATGGCCTGTGGAGGCAGGGCGGGGCGGTGAGGGTGGATGGCTTTGGTGGGGATATGGGTGGCGACGGCGTCAGACAAAGGCCGGTGCAGGAAGGCAGCAGTGCGAGAGATGTCATCAGGAGAATGGAGGGTAAGGTTGTGGCCATCAACCTGGGTGTGAATGGAGTCCCGGTAGGCATCCCAGTTGGCACGGGAGTAGTCATGGGTAAGTTTAAGGGGGACGTCAGGGCGAGGAGCGTTGCGGGGATGGCGACCATTAGAGATAGTGAGGAGAACAGGAGCATGGTCACTGCCAATCAGGTCAAGGACGTCTGCGGTGATGCGGCCAAGGAGGTTGGGAGAGGCAAGGGACATATCAGGAGTGGTGTTGGATTCGGGTCACGTGTGCTGAGGCAGGAGAACCAGGTCTCTCTGGAGAGTGGTGAGAAACTGATGCCACCGCTGGAGGTAAATTGCTCTGTGAGCGTCACAATTATTTGAAGCCTGTATCCGAGACCCCTACGAGAGCGACGCACAGGGGGCTGCAGTGCTGCGTGGTTACAGTCGAACTGGCTGTGTTCCGGGTGCTGTGATGTTGGCTGTATACATCGCAGGCCACTGAAACATTGTAAGTAAGTTCATTAATCGGTAATTTCGCGGCGTATCCTGAAAAAAATAATAGTTCCATTTTCTGCAACTAGGTGAACATATGACACAGCAAGCAGTCCAAATGTGATGTTGGTGCAAGAAAAGGAGAGGAACGAACAAAAGTATAATAAGGTGGTTCTGGCACCTTTGTTAGGACGTAATGACAAGTAGCAAGGTGTGCTCAGTATTGGCTGCAGATTCCGCAACACGCTGCATCCGTTAACGCGGCATGGTCGGCATTTGCCCGCAGTACACTCGCTCTTCTCAGAGCGGTATGTTGCCGTATGCTGTCCTTCAGAACAAGAGGAGTCCGGAGACATCACTGGTAGACACACTCTTTGAGATACTGCCACAACCAGAAGTCACGTGGATTTAAGTCGATGGATCTGGAAGGCTACACACCTTGAAATTGTCTAGAGCTGATGCGGTCGTTGCCGGGGGTTTCTCGAGGCAAATCTCTCATGTGATTTCTGCCTATCTTGCATGAAAATAATGGTTTGGACACAGCTGCATTCTTGCAAAGCTGGGAACACGTGTTGCACAAGGAGGTTCCTTATAACGGGCAGAGCCCACTGGACACCTGACAGCCCCGTGAGGTGCCATCTCCTCGAAGAAAACCGGACCGAGAGCGAAGGACGTCTTTGTGAAGCCACACCACACCCGTTACATATGGGTAGTGCAGTGGATGTTCCTCCGCAACAAGTGTCGGAGTACAATCCCATATGTGACAGTTCAGTGCATTCGTGGCACCGTGCAGATCAAAAAATGTGCCTCGTATGTCCAAAGAATTTCCTTCGACCACTTGTCCGTTTCCTGCGTGATAAAACACGAAAGGAAAAGTCATAGCATTGCAGCCTATCCGGAGGCTTCATATGGTGCACATTCTGAATCTTATAGGGATACCAGTGTAGAATGCGTCGCAAAATCTTTTGAACTGTTGACAGGGGGAGAGACGATTACAGTGACACAGCTCCAGCACTGGCTGCAGAATTTGTGGCATAAGCCTCACGGTCCGTTACAGCTACAGTAACTTCATCAACAAATGCCTTTGGAATGGGCCACCTCCCTTGTCCTGCTGCAACTGTCTCTTCAAACTTTATCAGCAGTGCACGGTCTCTCTCAACAGCCACTGAGTTTCATATGGAATTTTCGATTTTCTTGACCCTTTACGCCAACAGTTGTCGCCAAACGACAAACAGCACTTATGTCAAACCAGGAAACATTTAACATTATGACTGCTCACAGCGCCATATTTTCACCTGGTGGCAGAAAGTGGAACTATTGTTTTCCCAAAATATTCTGTGAGCGCACCGATTTATGAACATACCTAAGGTGTTTCAGCATCTTGCGACGTATATAACTCACACTGCAGTATTTGGAATGATGTCAGTTTATAACTGTCCAGTATACTTTTAGGTTTATCACTTAATATCGTTATCGTAACAATTCCAATCCCAAAGAAAGCAGGTGTTGACAGATGTGAAAATTACCGAACGATCAGTTTAATAAGCCACAGCTGCAAAATACTAACACGAATTCTTTACAGACGAATGCAAAAACTAGTAGAAGCCGACCTCGGGAAAGATCAGTTTGGAATCCGTAGAAACACTGGAACACGTGAGGTAATACTGACCTTACGACTTATCTTAGAAGAAAGATTAAGGAAAGGCAAACCTACGTTTCTAGCATTTGTAGACTTAGAGAAAGCTTTTCACAATGTTGACTGGAATACTCTCTTTCAAATTCTAAAGGTGGCAGGGGTAAAATACAGGGAGCGAAAGGCTATTTACAATTTGTACAGAAACCAGATGGCAGTTATAAGAGTCGAGGGACATGAAAGGGAAGCAGTGGTAGGGAAGGGAGTAGGACAGGGTTGTAGCCTCTCCCCGATATTATTCAATCTGTATATTGAGCAAGCAGTAAAGGAAACAAAAGAAAAATTCGGAGTAGGTATTAAAATGCATGGAGAAGAAATAAAAACTTTGAGGTTCGCCGATGACATTGTAATTCTGTCAGAGACAGCAAAGGACTTGGAAGAGCAGCTGAACGGAATGGATGGTGTCTTGAAAGGAGGGCATAAGATGAACATCAACAAAAGCAAAACGAGGATAATGGAATGTAGTCGAATTTAGTCGGGTGATGCTGAGGGTATTAGATTAGGAAATGAGACACTTAAAATAGTAAAGGAGTTTTGCTATTTGGGGAGCAAAATAACTGATGATGCTCGAAGTAGAGAGGATATAAAATGTAGACTGGCAATGGCAAGGAAAGCGTTTCTCAAGAAGAGGAATTTGTTAACATCGAGTATAGATTTAAGTGTCAGGAAGTCATTTCTGAAAGTATTTGTAAGGAGTGTAGCCATGTATGGAAGTGAAACATGGACGGTAAATAGTTTGGACAAGAAGAGAATAGAAGCTTTCGAAATGTGGTGCTACAGAAGAATGCTGAAGATTAGATGGGTAGACCACATAACTAATGAGGAAGTATTGAATAGGATTGGGGAGAAGAGAAGTTTGTGGCACAACTTGACCAGAAGAAGGGATCGGTTGGTAGGACATGTTCTGAGGCATCAAGGGATCACCAATTTAGTATTGGAGGGCAGCGTGGAGGGTAAAAATCGTAGGGGGAGACCAAGAGATGAATACACTAAGCAGATTCAGAAGGATGTAGGTTGCAGTAGATGAAGAAGCTTGCACAGGATAGAGTAGCATGGCGAGCTGCACCAAACCAGTCTCAGGACTGAGGACCACAACAACAACAACATCGTTATCTGAAGTATTTTAATCGGCTTCCAGGTGGTAGTTGGCGCTTATCTTCAGGCGTGTGTATGCATTTGGCAATACAACAAATCTGTGCACATCTCTGATCATTTCCCTTCTTTGTATACGTCCAATAGCCCTGCTAATCGTATTCGGTATTGGACTCACAGTAGAGCAATCACCTGGGATGTGTGTACGAGTGTTTCATAAGCAGTCTCCTTTGTAGACGAGGGCCTTTGCCGGCCATCGTAACAACGAATCGAATTCTACGACCTGCTTATCTGCGACCGATCCTATGCGATCGTTCCAGTTAATATCTCTGTACATTACACCGAGGTATTTGTGTGAACTGATGGACCTATATAAAAACACTGAGCAAGCTGCCACCCCTAATTCTCTAAAGAAACGAACTCTCATTTATGAAATAGATTTAATATTTATTACTTTACGGATGAGTTAATGTGTTAAATATTTGACATTAATCATGTAAATCCTTTGTGGTTGAAGTCGTAAAACGCTAATTATGTTGGATTTATTACTTTATTCACCCACAGAGTAATGAAAAGTGAAAGTAGAAACTGATGAACCAGTCACTGACAAAGCCTTACACAACTGTTGTGAGCATAGTTAATAGTAAAGAAAATAATAAATTAACATGTCATGTTTGTTGCTGAAGAAGCATAAACAACGAACATTTAGTAAGCGTTTGCTTTCGTTATTTTGTGGTGTTGTAAGCGAGACAGGTTTCAAAAAGGTGTTCAAATTGTGTGTAAAGTTCGTTGGAAGTAGGTAAATGCTGTTATTCACAAACAGTAGGTGAACATAACCTGGGTAATTTGCGCGGCTGTGTGTTAGGCCACCTCAAGAATTGTGCATACTCTCTAAATTTAGCCGGCCGGCGTGGTCGAGCGGTTCTAAGCGCTTCAGTCTGGAACCGCGCTGCTGCTACGGTCGCAGGTTCGAATCCTATCTCGGGCATGGATGTGTGTGATGTCCTTAGGTCAGTTAGGTTTTGGTAGTTCTAAGTCTAGGGGACTGATGACCTCAGATGTTAAGTCCCATAGTGCTCAGAGCTATTTGAACCATTTTTCTAACTTCAGTAGTTGTCTTATTGTGTTAAACCTTTACTTCACTCACTGGGCAACTGGCAGCTCGATAACCGAATCCGGCCCACGATTCGTTTCAATCCGCGCCGCGGAAGAGACCATGGGGCAGGCAGCGAGGCGCTCCATTGCACTTCTCCCGGTTTGCAGATGAGTTGCCGTTGTTGTGCAATAATATTTCTGTCCTCCTTGTGAAGTTAGTTTTTTGCTGGCTGAAGCAGTATACGTTGTGACTGATACTGTATGTACACGTGTAGCATAGGTTAAGTGCTATTGTATGTCCTTAGTTTTGCTTCTGTAGCTTACATTATTTTATTAGGCTGGGGTCAGTAGTTGCTTCGTTTTGTTTGAATTATTGTTTCATTTAAAAGTAACTGATTTGAAGATCGACAACAAGAGCTTGCTTTCTTTATTTCTGTCCCGCGTGGAGTGGCCGCGCTGCTTGAGGCGCCATGTCGGGGATGGTGGGACCCCTCCAGCTGGAGGTTCGAGTCCTGCCTTGCGTGTGTTGTTGTTAGCATAAATTACTTTAAGTATTATGTAAGTCTAGGGACGGATGACCTACGCAGTTTGCTCCCTTAGGAATTCACACACATTTGAAAATTTTTATTTTTGTTTGGGCTTTGGCATTGGAGATCGTTGTTAATTCAACACTGAAATAGATGCACTGCTTTGTGCTTCATTCGTGGAAAGCGAGACAACAGTTACAAGTGTATAAAGCTTTAATGGTATACTTCATGGATTTGTTTATTTACTAAGTGAGCAGCACTGCACATAAAAATAAAATCTAAAATACAAAAAAAGTCTTAAATACAAATGGTACGTTAAACTAACAAGCAATCTGTATAGCTCACAGTGTTAAGACGTTCCTTCTGAGATATGACAAGGTGACGCTGCATCGGAACGTACCCACCTCGCGGATTAACAATGAGGTCTGGTGAGTCAGCCAGCCCAGATGAGGCGTTTAGGCTGTTTCTCACACCCAGGTAGCTAAATGCTAGGCTGGTACCCACATGCAGCCTTAGATACACGCAATTCAAACAATTAGAAAGCGTTGTCACACTGTAACGTAGACGTGCACTACTCTATACACAGTTAGTCGGGGTAATATTTGCTACCAAAGAAATTACCGCCAGTAGCTTCGATGGCCCGTAGTGTGGTCGAGACTGGTTTTAAACCCAAAATGGTTGCTCCAGACACCCTCTGAAGCCCCTTGAGCTATATTGGTGGCTTTGTTCCACGCTTTATAGTGTCCCTGGTATTAAAATAACAGCATGATATAAATGCTCCATACATAGGCTTCACACAGGCTAATTTATGCCTATCACCAACTGTCTGCCCCGGTAGCTGAGTGGTCAGCGCGACAGATTATCAATCCTAAGGACGCGGGTTCGATTTCCGGCTCAGTCGGAGATCTTCTCCGCTCAGGGATTGGGTGTCAAAAAAATGGCTCTGAGCACTATGGGACTCAACTGCTGTGGTCATCAGCCCCCTAGAACTTAGAACTACTTAAACCTAACTAACCTAAGGACATCACACACACCCATGCTCGAGGTAGGATTCGAACCTGCGACTGTAGCAGCAGCGCGGCTCCGGACTGGAGCGCCTAGAACCGCACGGCCACTAAGGCCAGCGACTGAGTGTCATCCCCATCATTTCATCCCCATCGACGCGCAAGTCAGCGAAGTGTCATCAAATCGAAAGACTTGCACCCGGCGAACGGACTACCCGACGGGAGGCCCTAGTCCCACGACATTTACATTTATTTGCCTATCACCAACTGAACTTCCTGTTCTGATCGAAATTGTTTTATACGAACCATTAACTAAATGTAAAGGAGGTTGTGATGTGTAATCGATGGCGGCACGTTAAGTCAACGATCTACATTTACTTTTTTATACACAAGGTTGAAAAAAATATGGAAACATTAAAAACACAACACGTTACCATGCCTAATACAGTGTTGGAAACCTGTTGGCGTTCAAAACATCTACCAGTCTTCTTGGAATAGATAAACGCAGGTCCTGTGTGGTTTTCGTAAGAGTATCAAACCACTGTTCTTCCAAAATTGTTATAACTTCTAGTAATGATGACGGAGATGGATAGCCATCACTCACCCCTCTGTCCAACATTGACCACAAACGCTCAATGATAATGAGATCTGGTGATTGTGGTGATTAGGTGAAATGCGGCAATTCATCCTCGTTCTCACAAAGCTACTTCTGTACGATGCAAGCTACGTAGCTACGTGAAGAGGGGCCCTTTCTTCTTGGAGCACCGCGTCACCACTGGGGAACAAACATTGCGCCATGGAATGGACCTGATCAGCCAGAATCATCTCATAGTCCTTGGCAGTAATGCGTCCTTGCAGAGCAACCGGGGGCCCATGGAATATCACGATATGGCTGACCATATAATGGAACGTAAATTCGGCCAGAAGTTGGAAACAGTAAAAAATACGACTCATACAATCAAATGGCTTTCTTCCATTGCTTCATAGACCACGTTTTATGGCTACCGCACCACGTTTTCCTCTTACGAAGCTCCCTTCGTGCTATTTTCAAAAATGATTCAAATGGCTCTGAGCACTATGGGACTTAACTTCTGAGATCATCAGTCCCCTAGAACTTAGAACTACTTAAACCTAACTAACCTAAGGACATCACTCACATCCATGCCCGAGGCAGGATTCGAACCTGCGACTGTAGCAGTCGCGCGGTTCCAGACTCTAGCACCTAGAACCCTTCGGCCACTCCGGCCGGCGTGCTATTTTCGTTCTGACGGCTTTCACGAGAGTAACATTCAGTTCTGCTGTGACTTTTGCAGCTGTCGTCCTCTTATTTTTCGTCCCTATCCTCTTCGAGCACTGTCTGTCACAGTAACTCAACTTGGTGGATGTTGTTTTCCTGTTCTTGCTGTATGCGGTTTAAATGTTCGACATGGTGACTCTTGAAATCCCTAACACTTCGGCTGCCTTGGTTAGTGAAGCACCTACGGTATGAGGACCAATAATTTTCCCAAGTTATAATTCACTTAGCTCCAACGTAATGCCTTCACATCTGTACACGACGCTCTTCTGACCACGCGCCACACTTGCAACGTTTTGAGGGCGTTGTGCAGGAGCTGATGGTGGAGAAACAAAACAACACAATTGGCTGGTCTCACTAGCATCTGCTTTTATGTTCAAACATCCATTTTTTGTGCTGTGTTCCCAAATTTTTGTCCGACCGCTATTGTCCGCAAGCCATGTTATGTTATCACTGCACCACTCGCGAATGGTAGGTGGGAAGAACATCTCTGCGTGAACTTTGATTCCTCTGAGTTTCTCATCGTGCTCATTACGTGAGACGTATACGGGAGGAAGCAATGTGTTGCCCGACTCTTCTTGCAACGCGCGCTCTCCAAAGTACAAGGTGAACCTCTCCGTGACGCATAAGGCCTCTGGAGTTTCTTGAGCATCTCCGTAACCCGGTCATCTATCGCTTACTACACGCCCTATGACGAAACCTGCGCGCTTCGTTGCATCTTCTCTACCTCTTCTATAAACGTAATTTGATAAGTGTCCCAAACTAAAGAGTTCTATAGAAAAATGATCTTATTGGTGTTTCATAAGCATCCCGGCATACGAGACAGGTACTCAATGGAATAACAGATATTGGCGTTAGTCAGCTAGTCAGACAGCACCAGCAGGCCGAGATATGAGCTACAACAGGGAAGGAAACGATTTTATGACTTTTACGAGTTCCAAACCTAGAGAGAACTGTTTAGTGTCATATGTGTGCTATTGTAGTTCATTTTCTTGCGTTTCCGCGTTTTAGTGTAATATTTAGTAAACACAGGTCTCGCGTTTTCATTTGCGTCAGAATGTAAACCGATTTTGTGACAAGTTTATAATCAGGAGCGAATTATATAGTCTCTTCTGAATGCTTTGCTAGTTCAGTTTATCATTTTCTGTGTATTAATCTAATTTATTGAACACATTTCTTACGTTTACTTCCATATCCAGAGTAGCCCATGTCAATAGTCGCCGGCCGGAGTGGCCGAGCGATTCTAGGCGGTACAGTCTGGAACCGCGCGACCGCTACGGTCGCAGGTTCGAATCCTGCCTCGGGCATGGATGTGTGTGATGTCCTTAGGTTAGTTAGGTTTAAGTAGTTCTAAGTTCCTGGGGGACTGATGACCTCAGAAGTTATGTCCCGTAGCGCTCAGAGCCATTTGAACCATTTGTTGATAGTCCTTCTATGTCTGTGTAGCGTTAGTTTTCCATGGTCTTTAGTAAGGAGAGGTGGGTTGTGTTTGATTGGTTAGGAGAAGAGACCAAACTGTGAGGTCATCAGTGTCATCAGGTTAGGGAAGAATGGGGAAGGAAGTCGGCCATGCCCTTTCAAAGGAACCATCCTGGCAACCGACTGGAGCGATTTAGGGAAATCACAGAAAACCTAAATCAGATAGGCCGAACGCGGGATTGAATCGTGGTCCTTCCAAATGCGAGTCCAGTGTGCTAACCACTGCGCCACCTTGCTCGGTATGTGGTTAGGGACTGTGATTGCTGTGTGCGGATGCGAGCCAAGTTGGTGACACTTTGCACTCAGATCCAGGCTGTGATTGCTTCGGTTATGCAGCTCGAAGCTGCAGTCGATGTGCATTACTGTTATGGGCCAGCCATGGGGATCCAAAGGACGTCCTGCATATCGAATGGGAAATTGCCTTTGGGCGTGACAGGCAGTGAAAGGCTTCTCAGGTGGCCGCACATAAAGCCTCCCCTGTTAGTCTGCCAAACAGGTCGCAGGTGCTGTTTGTGGCTGACGCTGTCTCTCATGCAGATGCAGTCGCTTGTCCTGTTTCAGAGGAAACCTCTCAGCCTGCAAGATCCACCCAGATGCAGTCGCTTGTCCTGTTTCAGAGGGAAACCTCTCAGCCTGCAAGATCCACCCAGATGCAGTCGCTTGTCCTGTTTCAGAGGAAACATCTCAGCCTGCAAGATCAGCCCAGATGCAGTCGCTTGTCCTGTTTCAAAGGAAACCTCTCAGCCTGCAAGATCCGCCCAGATGCAGTCGCTCGTCCTGTTTCAGAGGGAAACCTCTCAGCCTGCTCGATCCACCCAGATGCAGTCGCTTGTCCCGTTTCAGAGGAAACCTCTCAGCCTGCAGGATCCTCCCAGGTGCAATCGCTTGTCCTGTTTCAGAGGAAACCTCTCAGCCTGCAAGACCCGCCCAGGTGCAGTCGCTTATCCTGTTTCACAGGGAACCTCTCAGCCTGCCAGATCCACGCAGGAGCAGTAGCTTGTCCTGTTTCAGAAGAAACCTCTCAGCCTGCAAGATCCACCCAGATGCAGTCGCTTGTCCAGTGTCAGAGGAAACCTCTCAGCCTGCAAGATCCGCCCAGGTGCAGTCGCTTGTCCTGTTTCAGAGGAAACCTCTCATCCTGCAAGATCCACCCAGATGCAGTCGCTTGTCCTGTTTCAGAGGAAACCTCTCAGCCTGCAGGATTCACCCAGGTGCAGTCGCTTGTCCAGTTTTAGAGGAAACCTCTCAGCCTGCAAAATCCACCCAGATGCAGTCGCTTGTCCTGTTTCAGAGGAAACATCTCAGCCTGCAAGATCCGCCCAGATGAAGTCGCTTGTCCTGTTTCAAAGGAAACCTCTCAGCCTGCAAGATCCGCCCAGATGCAGTCGCTTGTCCTGTTTCAGAGGGAAACCACTCAGCCTGCTCCATCCACTTAGATGCAGTCGCTTGTCGTGTTTCAGAGGGAAACCTCTCAGCCTACCAAGATCCGTTCAGGTGCAGACACTTGTCCTGTTTCAGAGGAAACCTCTCAGCCTGCCAGATCCGCACAGGAGCAGTAGCTTGTCCTGTTTCAGAAGAAACCTCTCAGCCTGCAGGATCCTCCCAGGTGCAATCGCTTGTCCTGTTTCAGAGGAAACCTCTCAGCCTGCAAGATCCGCCCAGGTGCAGTCGCTTGTCCTGTTTCAGAGGAAACCTCTCATCCTGCAAGATCCACCCAGATGCAGTCTCTTGTCCTGTTTCTGAGGAAACCTCTCAGCCTGTAAGATTCACCCAGGTGCAGTCGCTTGTCCAGTTTTAGAGGAAACCTCTCAGCCTGCAAGATTTAGCCAGGTGCAGTCGCTTGTCCAGTTTTAGAGGAAACCTCTCAGCCTGCACGATCCACCCAGATGCAGTCGCTTGTCCTGTTTCAGAGGAAACCTCTCAGCCTGCAAGATCCGTCCAGGTGCAGTCGCTTGTCCTGTTTCAGAGGAATCCTCTCAGCCTGCAGGATCCTCCCAGGTGCAGTCGCTTGTCCTGTTTCAGAGGAAACCTCTCAGCCTGCAGGATCCTCCCAGGTGCAATCGCTTGTCCTGTTTCAGAGGAAACCTCTCAACCTGCAAGACCCGCCCAGGTGCAGTCGCTTATCCTGTTTCAGAAGAAACCTCTCAGCCTGCCAGATCCGCACAGGAGCAGTAGCTTGTCCTGTTTCAGAAGAAACCTCTCAGCCTGCAAGATCCACCCAGATGCAGTCGCTTGTCCAGTTTCAGAGGAAACCTCTCAGCCTGCAAGATCCGCCCAGGTGCAGTCGCTTGTCCTGTTTCAGAGGAAACCTCTCAGCCTGCACGATCCATCCAGATGCAGTCGCTTGTCCTGTTTCAGAGGAAACCTCTCAGCCTGCAAGATCCGTCCAGGTGCAGTCGCTTGACCTGTTTCAGAGGAAACCTCTCAGCCTGCAAGATCCGCCCAGGTGCAGTCGCTTGTCCTGTTTCAGAGGAAACCTCTCAGCCTGCATGATCCGGTCAGGTGCAGTCGCTTGTGCTGTTTCACAGGAAAGCTCTCAGCCTGCATGATCCACCCAGATGCAGGCTCTTGTCCTGTTTCCGAGGAAACCTCTCAGCCTGCAAGATTCACCCAGGTGGAGTCGCTTGTCCAGTTTTAGAGGAAACCTCTCAGCTTGCACGATCCACCCAGATGCAGTCGCTTGTCCAGTTTCAGAGGAAACCTCTCAGCCTGCAAGATTCACCCAGGTGGAGTCGCTTGACCTGTTTCAGAGGAAACCTCTCAGCCTGCAAGATCCGCCCAGGTGCAGTCGCTTGTCCTGTTTCAGAGGAAACCTCTCAGCCTGCATGATCCGGTCAGGTGCAGTCGCTTGTGCTGTTTCACAGGAAAGCTCTCAGCCTGCATGATCCACCCAGATGCAGGCTCTTGTCCTGTTTCCGAGGAAACCTCTCAGCCTGCAAGATTCACCCAGGTGGAGTCGCTTGTCCAGTTTTAGAGGAAACCTCTCAGCTTGCACGATCCACCCAGATGCAGTCGCTTGTCCAGTTTCAGAGGAAACCTCTCAGCCTGCAAGATTCACCCAGGTGGAGTCGCTTGTCCAGTTTCAGAGGAAACCTCTCAGCCTGCAAGATTCACCCAGGTGGAGTCGCTTGACCTGTTTCAGAGGAAACCTCTCAGCCTGCAAGATCCGCCCAGGTGCAGTCGCTTGTCCTGTTTCAGAGGAAACCTCTCAGCCTGCATGATCCGGTCAGGTGCAGTCGCTTGTGCTGTTTCACAGGAAAGCTCTCAGCCTGCATGATCCACCCAGATGCAGGCTCTTGTCCTGTTTCCGAGGAAACCTCTCAGCCTGCAAGATTCACCCAGGTGGAGTCGCTTGTCCAGTTTTAGAGGAAACCTCTCAGCTTGCACGATCCACCCAGATGCAGTCGCTTGTCCAGTTTCAGAGGAAACCTCTCAGCCTGCAAGATTCACCCAGGTGGAGTCGCTTGTCCAGTTTTAGAGGAAACCTCTCAGCCTGCAAGATTCACCCAGGTGCAGTCGCTTGTCCAGTTTTAGAGGAAACCTCTCAGCCTGCAAGATCTACCCAGATGCAGTCGCTTGTCCAGTTTCAGAGGAAACCTCTCAGCCTGCAAGATCCACCCAGATGCAGGCTCTTGTCCTGTTTCCGAGGAAACCTCTCAGCCTGCAAGATTCACCCAGGTGCAGTCGCTTGTCCACTTTTAGAGGAAACCTCTCGGCCTGCAAGATTCACCCAGCTGCAGTCGCTTGTCCTGTTTCAGAGGAAACCTCTCAGCCTGCAAGATCCGTCCAGGTGCAGTCGCTTGTCCTGTTTCAGAGAAAACCTCTCAGCCAGCAAGATCCACCCAGATGCAGGCTCTTGTCCTGTTTCCAAGGAAACCTCTCAGCCTGCAAGATTCACCCAGGTGCAGTCGCTTGTCCAGTTTTAGAGGAAACCTCTCGGCCTGCAAGATTCACCCAGCTGCAGTCGCTTGTCCAGTTTTAGAGGAAACCTCTCAGTTTGCACGATCCACCCAGATGCAGTCGCTTGTCCTGTTTCAGAGGAAACCTCTCAGCCTGCATGATCTGGTCAGGTGCAGTCGCTTGTCCTGTTTCAGAGGAAAGCTCTCAGCCTGCATGATCCACCCAGATACAGTCGTTTGTCCTGTTTCGGAGGAAACCTCTCAGCCTGCAAGATCCTCCGAGGTGCAGTCGCTTGTCCTGTTTTAGAGGAAACCTCTTAGCCTGAAAGATCCAGACAATCACAGAAGGGGGAGTTATCTGTAGTTGGGAGTTCCAATGTTAGGCGCGTTATGGGGCACCTTTGGAGATGGGTGCCTAGGAGGCGAAGAAAGCTAGTGTTCACAACTTGTGCATACTGGATGTAGTCATTTCAGACGTGGAAAGGGTCCTTGCGGAAGAGTGCAGGGTACAGCCAGCTGCAGGTAATGGCTCACGTTGCTAACAATGATGTGTGTCGCTTCCGATCGGAACAGATTCTCCCTGCTAACAGAAGTGGTAAAGACTGCCAGTCTTGCTTGTGTGATGAAAGCAGAGTTCACCATTTGCAGCATAGTGGCAGGAACGATTGCGGACCTCTGCTACAGAACCAAGCGGAGGTTGGGAACCAGAGGCACAGATGGTTCTGCGACCATTTGGACTGCAGGTTCCTCGACTTGCGCGATTAGGTGGTTGGTTTCGGATTCCGCTGAATAGATCAGGAGTCCACTACATGCAGGAGCCGGCTACACGGGTAGCAGAAGCTGTGTGTTGAGGACTACACGGTGTTTTTAGGTATTTCTAGAATTCCAGAAGGCCTTTGACACTCTACCACACAAGCAGCTTGTAGTAAAATTGCGTAGTTGTGGAATATCATCTCGGGTATGTGACTGGATTCGTGATTTCGTGTCAGAGAAGTCACAGTTCGTAGTAACTGACGGAAAGTCACTGAGTGAAACAAAGATGATTTCTGGCGTTCCCCAAGGTAGTGTCATAGACCCTCTGCTGTTCCGTATCTACATAAACCCATTAGGAAACAAACTGAGTAGCCGTCTTTTCTTGCTTACAGATGAAGCTGTCGTTTATCGACTAATTAAGTCATCAGAAGATCAAAACAAATTGCAAAATGACTTAGAAAAAATATCTGTGTGGTACGAAAATTGGCAATCGATCTTAAATAACGAAAGGTGTGAGGTGATCCATATGTGTGCTAAAAAGAATCCGTTAATTGGCTTCTGTCTCGGGTTCTTCGGCCGACGTTCATCTAATGATTTTTCTGACGTTTCGCCAGCACGAGTGGCTGGCATTGTCAAAGCTTCACCCTCCATTGCCGGTGGTGAACTGGAGGCGAGCTCGCGGCCGCAGACTTTTCAAACCGACAAGGAAGATCAAAGAGTGTCTTAGATCGGCGAAGGAGAAAAGAGACCCACTTGCAATGTCGGGAATATACTGTATACCATACACATGCGGAAAAGTTTATGTCGGAATGACTGGACGATCAATTAACACCAGGATCAAAGAGCATAAGCGACATTGCAGGTTGGGGCAGGTGGAGAAATCGGCTGTGGCAGAGCACGCACTGAATGAGACCGACCACGTGATAAAATTCGCCGACACGGAAGTTCTGGCTGTAGAGAAGCACTATCACACGCGCTTGTTCAGAGAAGCTGTAGAAAAACAAAAGCACGCGAACAGTTTGAACATGAAAGAGGAAAGCCTTGAGGTAAACGGATCCTGGCTTCCCGTACTGCAGCGAACGACCGTCGCAGGTAGCAAGAGGAGAACCGCACCGGAAATGACCGCGGAGAAGCCCTCGGACGTTGGCGCGCCAGGTACATATAGTCTGCGGCCGCGAGCTCGGCTCCAGTTCACCACCGGCAATGGAGGGTGAAGCTTTGACAATGCCAGCCACTCGTGCTGGCGAAACGTCAGAAAAATCATTAGATGAACGTCGGCCGAAGAACCCGAGACAGAAGCCATTAGGCAGTTTGTCAACAAGTGGCCACGAAAGCCTTAACAATTTTGTAGAATCCGTTAAACTTAGATTACATCATAAATCGGTCAAATCGATAGCCCGTGAGTTCAACTAAATACCTAGGAGTTTCAAGTACTAACAACGTAAATTGAAGAAAAAAACCACATAGAAACTGTTGTGGGGCAGGCGTTTTATCGTCAGAATACGTAGAAAATGTAATAGATCTACTAAAGAGACTGCCTACACTACGCTTGTCCGTTCTCTTTTCAAGTCTGGTGCACCGTCTGGGATGCTTACGAGATAGGGATTAACGGAGTACATCGAGAAAGTTCTGTCGTTGCGGTGAAATCTTGTGACGAATTTCCATCACCAACGTTCACAACAGACTAAACAAAACATACAAACAAATGCTCTTTATTGCCCTTCAAGGCAGTCGCCACCCACTACATCACACTTTTGACAACGTTCGTACAGCTTCTGGACACTAGCTGCAGAGGCCTCCTGCGGAATCGATCGCAGAACGGCTGCCACACGAACTGTGATAGTGTTTACTTTTCATGGCCGTCTTCAAGCGAGGAAACGGGAATACGTCCGCAGGATCCATATCAGGGGAGTACGGAGGAAGTTCAAGAACAGTTACCATCTTCTGAGCCAGGAATGGGGGCACACGGATCGCGCATTATGTAGGAGCATTGTTTATGGAGCAGCATCCATTTTCCAGTCCTGTGCAACTCTGGTCGAATCCACCGGATACTCTGAGGCTGCAGTTGTTGTCAGTCAACAGTGTTTTCACCTTGGATTTTAGCAGACGAGTTTTTTTGGTCCAATGGAAGACGATGAGCACCATGACACCGGTTGCCGTCTTGATTCCGGATCGAACTATTAGCACCGGGTCTCATCTCCTGTGACGATGGTGTTCAGAAGCAGTAGATCCTGGTCACACTTGGAAATGAGATCACCAGCAAATTCCATCCGTTGTGCTTTCTGCTCATCTGTGAGCCGGTGCGGCACAGATCGGAAGCGTGTCCTTGCTATCCGCAGATCCTCCGCAAACCAATCTGAGAGTCTGACGCCGATCTTGTTCCAGAACTTGTCACACTTTCTCGATATTTTCTGGGGCTCTGCTTGTCGATGGCCAACCTGAACGTAGCACATCCTCAGTTCTTTCCTTCTCCTCACGGAAGCGTTTAAACCATTCGTAAACACGTTTTCTGCTCACCGCTTCCCTCCCGTACACCTGCACCAAAATTCCATGTACCTCGATTTGTAGCAGAACTTAATGTTTAGACGTTGCTCCAGTGCGCTTTGACACTTCCTCTCACACTGACTGCGTTCAGGTGGTCGCAGTCTGTTTACACAGCCGGTCACACGTAATGTATGCCGTGTATCGATTCTCTTGGAGTCTCTCAAGACCCATGCACTTGCTCGCACACAGGTACCAACTTGCCGGTCAGATATAAAACCAGTCACCGAACTTTTTAGACGTACAACGTAGATGTTCTGTCCGCGCCTTGTTGTAGAATGGAATAATAGAGAATTATTGTGAAGATGGGTCAGTGAACTTGCGACCGAACCGCCGAATCTTTCCATCAGTAAATGGGGTATGTTCTCAACTGACTCGGTTGTTTTAACCCCCTCCACTGACGGAATGACCCGCTTCCTAATCCCGTATGTATAAAACCAATACGGACTTGTAGCTGTCACGCCTTTGCGCTTATTGCTACGTATTTTAACTGTAAATAGCTCAGTTCTAATGGTAAGAGGTAGTAGTGAATTCACGTTGTTAATATTTGAATACAGCACAGCTGCCACAAGCTCAGCTCACTTTTACTCCACTCCTACCCTCGCCATTGCACCACATTAACTAGGTGCTACGTGGACCTTGCTAAATTCACTTGCGTATACATTTTTGACCGTTACTCGCCAGTATTTACCTAATGATTAGTACACTCCTAACCGGACTATATCTCTAAGAGCTGTGATGACTGAACGGGTTCGATCCACAGCCTACAGTGCCCTACAGTTCACTCGGTAACACTGCCTACCTGACCCACTTAACTTGGTAGTGAGCTTATGTATCCAATCACCACTGCTAGCAGTAGTGGATAATCCTATCAGCACGACGAAAGCAGCAGACTTACCGTCGAATCCTCCTGAAAATATTTATAACTATGGTCGCCAGCTCTGAAGGAGCAAAAGAATAAATCAATTTTTGGCTCGTTTCAAAGTGAAATGGCTTGAGTTGAATTTAAACTTAATTCTGAATATTACTATTTCTGATCATTCTAGATGATTCTACAAAGCAAATACTCTCTCAATTTCTGTGAGTTGGCTTGGTAATTACTACCAAGACAGTTTATGCAACTTCGGTTAACAAAATTCTATCCTTCAACTTATTTAATGATTTTGGATATTACTCTTTGGACAATTGATACAGAATTAGTTAAGTGACTTTACTTGAAAGGTTACTCAGAAAAATTTAAGTAACTATAAATAGGCGACTCATTCTGGTGTGACCATTGCTCTTTTCAACATTCTTATACGCTAAAGTATTCTACAACCAAAAGAATTGTAAATGAAAGAGGCGATGGTGGCCTCAGTGTGATTTCACTATATTATGTTTGAGGTTACTACACTTTACAATGAACAACATGCGTCGTAATTTTACTCATTACTATATTCTGTCCTCTGCACTTGCATAAAAGAAAACTGGTATTCTCCTTTTATATGTATACAAAGTTCGACTTAACAATTGCAAGCAGTCTTGCCTTGGGTAGACGTGTCGGTGCTGGTGGTGAGATGCACGTGGCTAACGCAGCTCTTCACGCCTCATGCCCTTAATGGCGGCTGGAACTACGAGCTGTAGCACTCGTATAAGCTACTGCACGTCCGCCATAAAATCTGGGCGCAGGAACTGTTACAATCAGCCCCAGTGGCATAGAGGCGGCTTCAACAACCATTCGTCGCGTTTCACTCCAAAAACGGCGACGATATTCGCCTCTTCTCTGTTGCACAATCACTTTTGCGTGAGCACAGTTACGCACGTCCGATCACGTCAACACTCCCCAGGCCATTCCATTGTTCAGTCCCTGTGTCTCCAGCTACCTCTAGCTACGATCGTATCACCAAGAGTGGGGGCGTTCCCCTACCACCTTTCTACCGAAATCATTTAGTATTTAAGAATATTTATATTTATTACCCTAGAGTTCATACCAGTCATAATGATTTACTACTAGCGCTTTACAACATTAAATTATACAGTAATAACTTATAATTACCAAGAAAAAGAATACATTTGACTCCGAGAGCTTAGTGCATTGTCTGGCAGGCAGCGCTAATTCCCAGTTTCGCCAATAGATGGCATCAGGGTGCACTCCCTGGCAGTCTGACACAAGCGCGCCCGTTTCCGACGCGCGGGCTCCAAATTACTGCCAGCCCACCATCATTTCAGTTCCGTTACAAACTCTCAGCCAAGCACTTAAGTACGATTTGCGGAGTATCCTTCTAGATGTAGGTGTTGATCCCAAACCTGTGTAGTCGTATGGGAATTTGAACTATACGCAATTAAACAAATATTTCATAGTGCTGACCGTGTAGCCCTTTTAAGTATATAGTAAAATCTGTCTTGTGTCGGCAGTCAGAACGTTGGGTTGCTCACAAATTTTAAAGAATTAATGAAACTGGAAAGCATACACTGGCACGGTTAAGTGTATCAAAATTCTGCGGCACAACGTAAAACTGACGCACAGAGAGTGACAGTAACGATGTATCTGAGCGTTAATGTGGTGACCGTCCCCGCCGTATCGGCGTCACTCTGCTGGCTGGAACTGACAGCTCGTTACCTCATTACGTTCAACCGCGCTCGGCACCGCTGACAGCGTAACGTTACGCAATACAAGCTAAACTTGTCACGCCGAAATCCAGAGGATCACATCTTACGGCAAGCGGTTCGCCGACATAAAATTCACTGCCAGCGAGGTCATCAGCGAAACTTTCAATCTATCTTACTGCAAATGTAAAAACTGAACCTGAATAACACCGGTATGATGTTTTGTGAATGTTTTGGTATGAGGGACCCTTGGTTCATTAAAGAGTAATTGCATTCAGTTTCATTTCTTTTTCACATTTATCACTGTCTCCCAGTTACGCTGGAAAAAAAAATCTTCGCATCAGTGCAGCTGTCGACGGTATGCCCTGTGTTTTTTATTTGGGATAAACTAGTTCCATTCACACACGATACTGACAATCGGCAACAGCGATGCCCCTTATTCGTCCTCGAACATGCATCCACTCTACTCGGCTCTGTCTCGGGTTTATGTTTACGAAAGTCTTAGTTTTACGTTAAGTAAATACATACCGTAGTAGAAATCAGTATAAAGGCATGGATATTTGTAGGAAAATTAGCACTGTCGGTCGGGATAGCTTTGGACAGCGTACATGCATTAGTATGATATCCATTATACGAACAAACGCAGTCAAATGGTGCAGCATTTGATGTCAGTTGTACAGCTTATAACAAGATATCAGCGATACAGGTGGTACAGAGTGGAACTCAGTGTGAAGGCAGTCGGCTCTGTGTGGTGTTAGCCGATGTGTACGTGCCTCTAATGCAGACAGGAAACCGACACAATTAATGAGAGCCCACCTTGTGTACATAAACCACGATGATGATAATGCCATGTGATTAAAAAGCAAAAGTAGGCGAGTACAAGGAACTGGGGCTCTCTTATCACCAAATCGCCAAGAAATATAACCGTTCATGTGATACGATTTTCGTTAGACTGGATGCAAGATATGGGCAGAGCGGAAACTATTGCTAAAGTACAAAGTTATCTGAGGTACCGAGACTGTTAATTTTGCCCAAAACAAAGACCACAAACCGCTATTTTTCTAATCTTGTTGTTGATTTACAGTTGCTAGTAATTGCAAGACGTCTGCGGAAAATTTTGTACATTAAAAGCATCTCGCATTCAAGAAACGATTGCAAAAACCTCTTCCACCACTCAAATAGAACAGGCTAGACTGGATTTTCCTCCAAGCATGTCGTGGACTTCAGAACGGGCTAAAGTAATCTTCAGTGACGAGAGGAAATTTAATTTAGATGCGCCGAATGTATTTTAGTATTACTGACATGATCTGATGACAGAGCAGCACGTAAGACTGAGCAGAGTTTTTGGTGGTGGAAGTGTTATGATTTGGGTAGCCTTCTGAGCTAAAGGTAAGTCACGCATTACTCGGCTTAACGTTAGATTGAAAGCTCCAGCAAGAGAATGCACTATGCACGTTTCTGCCACAAACAAAAAGTGGTTTGAAGATTAAGATTGATGTGTTGGCAGAAGAGCCAACACCGTGTTGCTAGAGGAGGCCAAAATGCACGCGTTTACGCTCACGCAGACTGGCGTGAGGTATGGAACAGGACAATGTAATCAATATAGCCAATAAGGTACGTTGCTGCTGGAATACTTAACTTTAATCCATAATTGGTGTACATCGCTCTTGACGGTACATGTTTTACACTCTGAATATAAACTGGTAAGGGCGCCTTGCTAGGTCGTAGCAAATGACGTAGCTGAAGGCTATGCTAACTATCGTCTCGGCAAATGAGAGCGTATTTGTCAGTGTAGCATCGCTAGCAAAGTCGGCTGTACAACTGGGGCCGAGTGCTAGGACGTCTCTGTAGACCTACCGTGTGGCGGCGCTCGGTCTGCAATCGCTGACAGTGGCGACACGCGGGTCCGGCGTATACTAGCGGACCGCGGCCGATTTAAAGGCTACCACCTAGCAAGTGTGGTGTCTGGCGGTGACACCACAAAGATATCAATGTTTTGCCCTGGCCTGCATGTCACCCGGATTGTAACCCCAAGGAAAACCTTTGGAGAAGACTTGCAAGGCATGGATGGCAATTTGAGGCCGTATGCGAGCTGAAAAGAGCAGTACGACAATTTCACCGCAAGAACTACAAACCCTAACAAAACTACTCCTGAAGAGTTTTTGAGCTAAGTAAGAACAACAGACATTAGACGAGGTACTAACAATGCAATAACACAACAGGACAGAGAATGCTTTTAGACCAACTTCTATCCAAGAAATCCAAACGTCTTCCATTACTGCTCGTGTTGTGAAATACAATACGTAATTCAACCATCATTGTCTTTGTCTTATACACTATGTGATCAAAAGCCTTCGGACACCCCCAAAAACATACCTTAATCATATTAGGTACATTATACTGCCACCTACTGCCAAGTACTCGATATCAGCGACCTCAGTAGTCATTAGACATCGTGAGAGAGCAGAATGGGGCGCTCCGCAGAACTCACGGACTTCGAACGTGGTCAGGTGATTGGGTGCCACTTGTGTCATACACCGGTACGCGAGATTTCCACACACCTAAACATCCCTAGCTCCACCTGTTTCCGATGTGATAGTGAAGTGGAAGCGTGAAGGGACACGTACTGCAGAATAGCGTACGGGCGGACCCCGTCTGTTGACTGACAGAGACTGCCGGCAGTAGAAGAGGGTCGTCATGCGTAATAGGGAGACATCTATCCAGACCATCACACAGGAATTCCAAACTGCATCAGGATCCACTGGAAAGTACTATGACAGTTAGGCGGGAGGTGCGAAAACTTGGATTTCATGGTCGAGCGGCTGCTGATAAGTCACACATCACGCTGGTAAATGTCAAACGACGCTTCGCTTGGTGTAAGGAGCGTAAACTTTGGACGATTGACACTGAAAAACCGTTGTGTGGAGTGACGAATCGGGGTACACGATGTGGCGATCCGATGGCAGGGTGTGGGAATGGCGAATTCCTGGTGAATGTCATCTGCCACCGAGCCAACAGTAAAACTCGGAGGCTGCGGTGTTATGATGTGGTCGTGTTTTTAGGAAGGGGGCTTGCACCCCTTGTTATTTTGCTTGGCACTATAATATCGCAGGTCTATATTGATTTTTGAAGCACCTTCTTGCTTCCCACTGTTGAAAAGCAGTTCGGGGATGGCGATTGCACCTTTCAACACAATCGAGCACCTACTCATAATGCACAGCGTGTGGCGGAGTGGTTACACGATAACAAAATGCTTGTAATGGTGTAGCATTACATGGGTATCTCCAATATAGTTGGATCTACTGCGACACGTGAGTGTATGGGAGTCGAAACTAATAGTGACCCAAGACTCATATCGATTTGAGATTTTTTTTATACACGTAATTCATTTCTAAATTTTATTATTTACACTCTATTATTTATTGATTATTTACACTCGTTACACTCTTGATCTCGGAATACTGGATTCCCTAACGATTTCCAAAATGGAATGTTCCATGCGCTCTAGCTCCAACTACCATTCCGCGTTCGAAGTCTGTTAATTTCCGCAATGCCGCCATCATCGCGCGGAGCACATTTCACGTGAATTACCTGAGTCCATATGGCAGTTCCGCCGATGCACTGTCGTTTTATACCTCGTGTACGAGACACTACCGCCCTCTGTACATGTGCAATCGCTACCCCATGACTTCTGTCGCCTCAGTTTAATTCAGGAATTTACGGTATGACATGCACAAATTATTCATAATAAATTTTACTGCTTTCCTCAGCACGTGACGCTCCATTATTTAAAAATTATTTTCAGTGCCAAATTGTTCGAATAATTCAAAAGGTAGGTTATCTGCTCTACAAACTTTTAATATTGCACTCGCCACTCAAATTTAGAACAATGGCAACGCGAAAACCACGTTATATCAAAACAGATGAAATATTTGCAATTTCTGAAAGGGTTTCCGTATTCAGCCATCCGAGGGGCGCATTCACGGTTGCTACTAACAGCACAACGCAACGTCGCCACTGATTTGATGCCCGATGACGAAACACGTTGTTGACAAAAGCCATGAGCAAACATCTTGTTGGCATACTAAATTACTGCGAGGATCATTCAGTAAGTAATGCTACACACTTTTTTTCTGAAAACGCGGTAGCTTTATTCAGGATTCCAGTACACCACATCTTTCCCCATCCTTTTGGCTACACAACCTTATTTTGCAATATAACCTCTGTCCAAGTGTGACGGCCTTACGCCACCTTACTAGGAGGGCCTGTATACCTTACTGGTAGAACTCTACTAGTCAACGTCGGAGCGAACTTATTGCTACATCAGTAACTTCCCCATCAAGCTCATACTGCTTCCCACAGAGGGCATCCTTCATTGTGCTAAAAAAATGAAAGTCGGAAGGTGCGAGATTCGGGATGTAGAGTGGATGAGCAAGAACTGCCCACTGAAGCTTTGTGAGCTCGTCCCTGTTGCTCGACGACTCACCGTACTTTTGTTCAGTGTCAAGTTTTCGTACATGTTCTGCAAGAGCTACTGAATATCTGCGATTCTCTTGTTTTCCGGCAAAAGCAACTCTATGACAGCTTTCTCCTTGGAACGCAACTCTGTTACATGCGCCTTTGTCAAGGTTACGTATAGCGTCGCCACCCACCGGAAATTCATGAAACTATAGGAATATACTGGAATATTCCAAGATGTCTCTCAACAAATTTCGTATTTTTTTCACCCGAAATTTCCGATAAAAAATTGTTGCTTTACTTACTGAACGCTCCTTGTAATAACTTTCCCAACTCAGATTGCACTGACTCTGATTTTACCTGCCGTGGATTTATAGATCTATGGTGAAGCGATATTTCATTTCACTTTCATTTCCCTATAATAATAAGAATATTTGGGATGAGACGGTTTCTTGAGTGGAGTTATGCTGTCCGTAGGCTCTGAACTGTTCATTCAATCAACGTTGTACTCCTGGTAAATTATATCCATCTATTGCAACTTGGTACATCGTAATCTTTCTGCAGTCAAAAATACGATGCTGTAATCTTTACATTCTAGCTTATACCTAAACAACGGATACTCTACTATGTTTTACTCAATTTTAATCCAAAATTTACATTCCCTTTAAAAGCTCGAAAATTACTGAAGGTGGTTTACAGAATATCATTAAATCATGTTTTACGTCAAATTACAAGTTTTGTCAAAGTTTCAACTCTGTATCTTTAAATCCTCCCGGATGCAGAGCGTAGTAAAACATTAATTGTAGGGGAAATTATTCATGGGATGATTTTCAAGCTCTTTATACCTTACTTCTACATATCTCTATACTACTCTACTAACAAATTACATCATTCGAGAATGAGATTTTCACTCTGCAGAGGAGTGTGCGCTGATATGAAACTTCCTGGCAGATTAAAACTGTGTGCCGGACCGAGACTCGAACTCGGGACCTTTTCCATCCGCGGGCAAGTGCAGGAGAGCTTCTATAAAGTTTGGAAGGTAGGAGACGAAGTACTGGCAGAAGTAGAGCTGTGAGGACGGAGCGTGAGTTGTGCTTAGGTAGCTAAGTTTGTAGAGCTCTTGCCCGCGGAAGGCAAAGGTCCCGAGTTCGAATCTCGGTCCGGCAGACAGTTTTAATCTGCCAGGAAGTTTCAAAATACATCATTATAACGCTGTGAAACTTCCATGTTACGCAGTCCTGTGTCAACCGCCGAAAAACGTTGAGACGCGCTGTTAGTTTCACCTTGGGACTGGGTGGAAGAGTGGGAAAAGTCCGTCTTTCTTTATGTCGCCACTGCCTTTATGTAGCTGAGGCGCCTGCTTCCCTGTACAAGGAACAGCCATGCCACGCTTGTGATAGGCGGAACTTTCAGTCTGTCAGGAAGTCATGACTTCTGCCTGCGGATTGCTGAAAGCCATCAGTAGGGATACGTGAGTAATAGAGGGACTCAATGTCGGTCTGTTTGCCACGCCGGCAGCGGGATGAGAGAGCGCAGGCGTCCTTTGGCGACGCGTTAGCGGAATGAGGTTCGCCGCCACGTGGGCCGAGCCGGTCGTGGCCGGCTTTGCTCTGCGGCCGCGCTCCTAGGGCAGGTGCGCGCCCTTCAAAGGGCGCAGAGGTCGCCGGGCGGAACTGAATTACTGTCGCCGTGGCTGCGGCCCGACTGATCGCGTCCGCTTGATGCAGCGTTACAGCGTTACAGCGTTACCTGTAAAGGCCGGTTCCCACTAGAGCGCGGCAGCGCGGCGTGCGGAAACGGCAGCGGCAAGCGTTTTCCGCGTTGACGCGGCGGCTCGCGGAATTGGCGTTCCCATCTGGAAGCGGCAGACGTTAGCGGTAGCCAATGACGGACAGCCACTGAGGTACGGGGCAGGACCCACTGAAACGCGCGGTGCGTTTGAAAAACTATATCTAGTTGGGTGAAGACATACCAATTTTTCATTTTCTGTACAATGTACTCTTTCACATATTCCATTATGCATGTTTTCTCATTTCACCATAAACAGATTTCATGACTACCGTTCATCATTGTTCACTATCTAGCACATTGCTTAAGAATCATGAAAGAATAATACATATTTGAAACAAAGTTTTCGAAACCAGATTTGAAATTATAAGACATTTCCCGGTGCAGACGCAAACCTACAGTACTTTATTAGTTACGAGCTGCAGTTTACAACTAAACAGACAGTAAACGGTAGCAAATTAAGGAAATGGAACTTGAATAAGTCAATACCCACAGTTTTTCGATAATCTTAAAGTTAGCGTAATGCAACGACTGACTGAAACAGAGGAAGGAATCCGCTAGAATACGAATGGATATCTTTGAGAGAAGAAGTGGTGAATGCAGCAGAGTATGAGAACGGGAAGAAGGTACAGTAGAAATCGTTAGATAAAACGTGGAATATTAAATCTGACAAGAGGGAAAAATATAAAAATGCAGCAAATAAAGTAGGCCATTGGAAATAGAAATGTCTAAACATGACGTTGACAGAAAGTCCAAAATTGCAACGTGATTTTGCACTTGGAAAACATAAGGGAATGAAAATGAGAAAGAACAAAGAAAACTTTGCTCAAAGGAGAAGCAACTGTCAAGAACTCATTTGGCACGCCAGAACTAAGCAAATAAGAGAAGGCTACATAGTGGAAGGAATATGTAGACAGGAGAGGGGGAGGGGTTGTACAAACTAACATAAGTACAATGTTAGATTCCTGTGAGATGTCTGAACACGCAAGGCAATTCTGATCCTACCACTTAACTAAGTAGACACACTGAAGAACAGCGAAACTGTGTTTATAGCATTTGCATGTTTAGAGAAAGGTTTTGACAATCTTAATTAAAACATTCTTTGAAGCTCTGGAGATGTCATCGATAAAACACAGGGACACAAGATTATCTACAACTTGTACAGAAACCAAACTGCATTTCTAAGACTTCAATGACTTGAAAGGGAAACAGTAATTGAGAAGGCAGAAGTAGAGAGGATATAAAATGAAGACTGTGAATAACAAGAAAAGCGTTCTGAAAAAGAAAATTTGTTGACATCGAATATAAATTCTAATGGTTGGGTACTATTTTCCAAAGGTATTTGTGTGGAGTGCAGCCTTGTAAGTGAAACGTGGGCTATGAACAGTTCTGTCGAGAAGACAATGGACGCTTTCGAAACGTGGTGATCAATAAGAATGCTGAGGATTAGATATGAGGATCGTGTAACTAAAGAAAAAGTACGGAATTAAATAGAGTAGGAAGAGGAAATTACGGCACAACTTTGACTACAAGAGGGGTAAGTTGACAGGTCATATTATGAGGCGTCAAAGAGTGAGGACAAAGGGGTTGGGTGATAGTATTCTGATAATAATCATTTGTTCAAACGCTATTCTACTATTTTATCTGTTAATGTAAGCAGTGAATTTAGTCTTCCATGCACTCCTCCACAAAACATTTAAACCAAAACTGAAATCAGCTGAACACCAAACCTTTTAACCACTGTCTGACAACTACTGCATTCACTTTCAACTTTCTATAACTATCACAGGCTAGCCCCACACATATACAGATATAAGGAGAACAGAAATAAACAAACAATTTCAGTATATAATTCTTTAGGTTGGCAACATGTACACAAACAAACCAAACAGGAAGGGGCATGAGGTGAACACACTGTAGTTACGACTTCAAATCAGTGTTTTCGGTAAAATGTCTACAGCTAGTGACAGAAGAAAAAAGAGCGAACATGAAAATGTGCTTATGTTCCATAATATAAGTTTTAGTTCAACCTCCAGCATGTGACGAGGTGAGAGGAAACGTATATGTCCGCCAAAAACTCGATTCACTGTAAGTAATCAGTTATGCATTTAAAACAAAACTGAATCATTCTAGATTCCACCGAAAATGCCTTAAAGTAAAAGGCGAAACGCGTCTTGAACCAATAAAGTACACTCGATAAAGAAAAAAAAAACGTTTGTTACTTACCAAAGGAAATAATCAATAGCTGTAGATACTTAGCAAATTACATCTTATGACATACCAGCAAATTAGTTTCTGTTTAACTTCTCATTCCACACGCTATTAAATGCTGTTTAAAATAAATCATCTATCCCTTCTGAAAAACTGTAGTTTCTTTCATATCTCGGTAGATAAACAGATTTTGGATATTTATCATGCGACGAAATACATGACTTTTTACAAGTTATCGTTTGCAAAAAACGCTTTTAGATTTCTTGAACCGTTTACGAAATTTGCAGTTGATACAACCACATGGTTTACAACGAGCAGGACGAAGTATCGGTCGCGTCGCGAGCGACCCACGCGCGGTCACCGCACAGCCCGTCCGCCGACATACCATTCAATATCTCGAGAACGGTGATAGCTATCGATCTGCTCTCAGCTTTAAAAACAATTTCGATATGTTGACTAAATTTCATACGCAATAATGTATTACCTAAAATGAACTGTACGCAAAGTCCACGCAATGCGTTTTTACCTCTGCACACTCATTAAAATTTCGTGTAAAGGTTTACGTAAATGCGATACAGCAAGTAACCACGACGAATATCGGAAAGAAATTCGGCCCTTTATCGAGAGAAGATATCAGGCTGTAACATGCCCAAGAATCAAATTTTTCTACCGAATAGTTTCTTTGGAATCGGATGATAAGTATTTCATAGCTGCCGCCGCGTCCGCGCCAGCGGTTCGGCGAAAGTTCTTGTGGCCCGGGGTTGCGTACCTGACGTCACGCTCAGCGCGGTCTGTGATTGGCGGCGCGCACCTGGGGCGCGTCACGCGGCAGCGGAAGCGGTTCGACATGGTCAAACCGCGACGCAGAGCCCGCCGCGCCTTGCCGCTGACGCCGTTTCCATGGCAACCACGCCGCTGACGCGCGGTTTTGACGCGCGGCAGCCCTAGTGGGAACCGGCCTTAACTGCTGGTCACGTCCGCTGTGATGGGACCCGGCGGTGGCCCGTACACGTCAGCAAGGCGAGGGGAGGGGCCCGCTACACGGGAGCGTGGGACAGCATTGTCGACGGAAGTAGGTCTGGTAGGCGAGTAACAGATTTAACGCTACTCTGCGTCTATACACGCGTACGATGGAGGCTCAATAGGATACAGAATTCCTTTCATGCCCGGTGAGGCGGTAGTGTCGGATTCTCTCACTAGGTGCCTCTGCTACACACTGTTCTGAAACATGTGAGCAACTGTCGTAAGTACGGGAACATCTGTTCAGTGAGACTCGCGGGCGGCCACATCTATCGTTCCAGGATTTGCTAAGATTCTAGAAATGCCATTTTCGATAGACTGATTCAGTGACTTGGTTGGCAAACGTTATGATGAAGACAGTAATTTTGTTCACAATATGTCTTCAATCACAGGTTTGTTAAACTTTCCCAACAACGACAACCAAAAACAGTGTAGTTTTATTTTCTCAATGAAGCGCGTATGCAAAATTTGGAAACGGTTCTTACTTGTGTACTGTCCCCTTCCCAGTCTAGCAGCATGATGCCTCCGATGACCTCTGAACTCTTCCTTTCACCGGGTAAGGTGTGGATCACAAGTACTTCCGCTGAAGTGACAGACAGGTCCAACGTTTGTGATTACCTTCACATGCGCGCTGCACAGAATTGGAATATTCTGAGTAAGAACAAAGTACCTGTTAACACTTATAGCAAACTATTTTATGTCTTCGATCAGTTAATTCCGTTCTGATACGTCAAATCTGTACATTCGGTTTATGTGCCTGAGTTCAGCTACTTGTCTTCCTATTGTGTTATTGGTTTCTACGTCTTAATCGAAGTGCAATTAATTAAAGAGAACTTTCCGCCAGACGCGTTTGCTTTTATTTACGGAGAATCTGCCGAGGTCATTTTCCCAGCTGGGAACATATGTTTGTATATTTTTCGTTATTTTAAATTAAAAACAACATTTTGTTTGTAAACTTGATGGGCAATTTACTTACGGTGTTTCTGCCTCTCGTATACATATTCTACAAACTCCTGCTTCCTCCATCTTTGTTAGCACAGACTTAACGTCGAAAGAAGTTTCGTTACACATATGCACTTAGCAATTCTTCCCATTTTTCACTTTCTCTTTAGATGTTTCTTCGTTATTTACACTTCACCTCACTTTTGGGAATAGAACTGAAGTTTTATGTCTTCTCGCTAATCACAGTACCACAGTGTTTATGTTTGTTCGTTTGTTTTTCGTGTAGGTTGTGAGCATTGCCAATCTGTGAAATAAGTAAATGTGTATATATGATTCCTGTGTGTGTGTGTGTGTGAGAGAGAGAGAGAGAGAGAGAGAGAGAGAGAGAGAGAGTGTAAATTCGTGAAAATGCCTTGTATGTTCAGTGAAGATGTGACTGAAGATGGGTTGCGAGTTTGGTTCGAATTTTTTTTTTCTTTTTGGCAGCGTCTAGCAAGAAAATTAGGATTGTGTCAGTATATTCGCATTGTGAAGGGACAGATCAAGATAAGATGGATAGTTTTTATGAGGCACTCAGTCATGTAGTTGTTAGAGTAAAGGACAAGGACAGTGTTCTGCTCATGGGTGATTTTAATGCCAGGATTGGAAATCGAACAGAAGGGTGTGAAAAGGTTATGGGTAAATTTGGAGAGGATATGGAGGCCAACAGGAACGGGAAACAACTCTTGGATTTCTGTACCAGTATGGGCTTAGTAATCACAAACTCCTTTTTTATACATAAGAACATTCACCGGTATACTTGGGAAGGCAGGGGAACCAGATCTGTCATTGACTATATAATAACAGATCAGGAATTCAGGAAGGCTGTGAGGGACACACGTGTATTCAGGGAATTCTTTGATGACACTGATCATTGTTTAATCTGCAGTGAAATTGGGATTGTGAGGCCGAAAGTGCAGGAGGTCAGGTCCATATGTAGGAGGATAAGAGTGGAGAAACTTCAGTGTAAGGAAATCAGGCACAACTACATAACAGCGATCTCAGAAAGGTACTAGTTAGTCGAATATAGTCAATTACAGTCATCGGAAAAGGAATGGACAAGGTACAGGGACACAGTACTAGAAGTGGCTAAAGAATGTCTTGGAACAGTAGTGCGTAAAATTAGGATGAAGCAAAAAGCTTGGTGGAATGACACAGTCAAGGCAGCCTGTAAAAGGAAAAAGAAGGCGTATCAAAAAGGGCTACATACCAGAACCCAGGTAGACAGAGAAGGTTATGTTGAAGAAAGAAACAAAGCCAAACAGATAATTGCAGCATCCAAGAAGAAATCGTGGGAAGACTTTGGAAACAGGTTGGAGACTATGGGTCAAGCTGCTGGAAAACCATTCTGGAGCGTAATTAGCAGTCTTCGAAAGGAAGGTAAGATGGAAATGACAAGTATTTTGGACAGGTCAGGAAAACTGCTGGTGAATCCTGTGCATGCCTTGGGCAGATGGAGGGAATATTTTGAAGAGTTGCTCAATGTAGGTGAAAATACGATTAGTAATGTTTCAGATTTCGAGGTAGAATGGGATAGGAGTGATGATGGAAATAGGATCACATTTGAGGAAGTGGAGAAAATGGTCAATAGATTGCAGTGCAATAAAGCAGCTGGGGTGGATGAAATTAAGTCGGAACTTATCAAATACAGTGGAATGTCAGGTCTTAAATGGCTACACAGGATAATTGAAATGGCCTGGGAGTCGGGACAGTTTCCATCAGACTGGACATAAGAAGTAGTAATCACACCAATCTTTAAACATGGAAACAGAAAAGATTGTAACAACTACAGAGGTATCTCTTTAATCAGCGTTGTGGGTAAAATCTTCTCAGGTATTGTTGAAAGGAAAGTGAGAGTATTAGTTGAGGACCAATTGGATGAAAATCAGTGTGGGTTTAGGCCTCTTAGAGGTTGTCAGGGCCAGATCTTTAGCTTACGGCAAATAATGGAGAAGTGTTATGAGTGGAACAGGGAATTGTATCTACGCTTTATAGATCTAGAAAAGGCATATGACCGGGTTCCCAGGAGGAAGTTATTGTCTGTTCTACGAGATTATGGAATAGGAGGCAAACATTTACAAGCAATTAAAGGTCTTTACATGGATAGTCAGGCAGCAGTTAGAGTTGACGGTAAATTGAGTTCATGGTTCAGAGTAATTTCAGGGGTAAGACAAGGCAGCGACCTGTCTCCACTGTTGTTCACATTATTTATGAATCATATGTTGAAAACAATAGAATGGCTGGGTGAGATTAAGATATGTGAACACAAAATAAGCAGTCTTGCATATGCGGATGACTTAGTTGTGATGGCAGATTCGATTGAAAGTTTGCAAAGTAATATTTCAGAGCTAGATCAGAAATTTAAGGACTATGGTATGAAGATTAGCATCTCCAAAACGAAAGTAATGTCAGTGGGAAAGAAATATTAACGGATTGAGTGCCAAATAGGAGGAACAAAGTTAGAACAGGTGGACGCTTTCAAGTACTTAGGATGCATATTCCCACAGGATGGCAACATAGTGACAGAACTGCAAGCGAGGTGTAGCAAAGCTAATGCAGTGAGCGCTCAGCTACGATCTACTCTCTTCTGCAAGAAGGAAGTCAGTACCAAGACTAAGTTATCTGTGCACCGTTCAATCTTTCGACCAACTTTGTTGTATGGGAGCGAAAGCTGGGTGGATTCAGGTTACCTAATCAACAAGGTTGAGGTTACGGATATGAAAGTAGCTAGGATGGTTGCAGGTACTAGTAGATGGGAACAATGGCAGTAGGGTGTCCACAATGAGGAAATCAAAGGAAAACTGGGAATGAACTCTATAGATGTAGCAGTCAGGGCGAACTGGCCTAGATGGTGGAGTCATGTTACACGCATGGGAGAAGCAAGGTTACCCAAGAGACTCATGGTTTCAGCAGTAGAGGGTAGGAGGAGTCGGGGCAGACCGAGGAGAAGGTACCTGGATTCGGTTAAGAATGATTTTGAAGTAATAGGTTTAACATCAGAAGAGGCACCAATGTTAGCACTGAATAGGGGATCATGGAGGAATTTTATAAGGGGGCTATGCTCCAGACTGAACGCTGAAAGGCATAATCAGTCCTAAATGATGATGATGATGATGATGATGAGAGAGAAGGTGGGGGGGAGAAAGGCGATAATGATAATAGAAAGAAACTGGAACGAGATGGCAGTGGTAAATGGAGCCTGTGGTTATGTGTATATATTTCACGTTATATTAAGTGATCAGTCAGTTAAAGAGTGTGTGATTTTCCATAAGTTGGTCCGATCATTTATGAGATTTTTCTTCTGTGTTGAGGTTTTCTGGGTGTGGTGAATTTCTTGTAGAGTGAGGAGGTAGCTTTTGCTGTTTATACTTCAGATTTCCATGCCCGTATCTCAGTTGATAATTTTATGTTCCTGTTGGTGTAATAATTCTGCAAAAGTTGAATAATTTATCCTATATTCCATGTTCGTACAAGATCTATGTATATACTGTCAAATGTCCCCCCAGTCTGACCTACAGATCATCCATCACACGTGCTGAATTTTAGTTGTTATTTCCCTGATTTACGATGTAGATCAGTGTTTCCTGTTGTCTTTGGAAAGTATTTCGAAATTGGATTGTTGGTTTGGTGGGCTGTTTTTGTGTCTTGTTTTTTGAAAGTACTAGATATTCCGTGTGTGTATTAGTGGTTATATGTCATTGTGTACAATCTTTTATTTTCTGTTTCTTTCCAACTTTGTGTAGTTTCTGTTCTCGTTTTTCGTGTGTTTGTTTGTATGAGAATCTGTTCTTGCGTTGGCGACAGCGGGATGTTTGCTCTTTTCTGTTTCTTGATTTCGTTGCTCAGCTTTGTTTCTAAGTTTACTTGGTATCAACTTTTTGTGGTTGTTTGTATTATGGTACTATTTATTTTTGGTAGTTGTCTGTGTCTAATAGCATTGTGTTTAGTCTCTGGAGCATGTATCTAAGTGCTGCCTGCTTTTGAGATTTCATGTGATGTGATACCTTATGTATAATTGTGGATGTTTTACTAGTGGTTTTCGGCAGACGTCAAGAGTGTGTTAGTTGTTTTGAATCTTTATGATGATGTATAAGAAATTTAACTGCCTATTTTTCTCTTTTTTCATTGTAAAACGTATCCTGTCATGAACAGATCTAATGTCTGTGTGTAATTGGTCAATGTTACTGCTTGGTTTCTCTATCAGGTACCAGATGTCATCAGTATATGTAATTTATCTAGTTAAAAATTAACAGAAGATAGGTTGAAAACTTAAAACACCTACCACAGTCACAAATTACATCCAGTCTTATGAAAAGCATCACTTTTGTACAAGACTGGTCAGCCTCACTCAAACTGTTTTGCATCCAAAAGAAATAACAATGCTCGAAAAAGAACTGAAACACAACGTCAGCCCAAAAATAGACGAAAAATACATAGGAAACCTCATAGCTGTGTGAGAAACCATTCTCACACAGGAAAACAGGAACGAAACAAGTGAGGTAAACATTGGTCTGACGAGAGGTGTAGTTAGCAATGAAACCAAAAACGTAACAACACAGATGGAAGAAACACAGATTCCATAGCACAGACAAAATCTAAAAAGGAACTACGGGAACACAACACCATCATCGCTAGTACGGTTAAACGAAACACAATGGTTCTTATGGATGAAGAGCAACACTTTAGTAAGACACAAGAGTTCGTCACAAAAAATTAAATTAAACAACTAAAACCAGGTTCAACTAACAGATTCAAAACGAAATTGAGAAACACTCTGAAAGACGATGAATAAGCATTAGAATACACTAAAATGAAAACTGCTGCAGACGAAACTCTCCAATGTCAAACAAACCTATAAAAGAAAGACCTCACTGTCAGAGTCAGTGTGAATTATAGAAAAGTTCCCACACATCCATTTGCAACATACATGTTAAAAATCTTACAGAAAACTAAAAATTACAAGAGGATAGAGCTATAAGAAAAATCACATAATTGATACAATGCATAAAAAACATACAGATTACAGACACAGCCACCCTGATGTCGTTCGATGTAGAGATTGTATTTACAGTATACCGATAACTGAAACAATAAACAATGAGAACAAAATTTTAAGACACACAGACGGCTTCCACATGAATACGTCAAAAAAGTAATCATCCTGCTAGAGCTAATAACAAAACAGAACTATTCCCAGTTCAATAATGAATTCTATTTACAAAGTGAAGGATTATCAATGGTTTTCCACAGTGTCTGGGACCATAGCAAGTATATTTATGAATCCTGCAGACACCATTGTATTAAGAAAATAGTTCCTACTAGTTACAAAATCCCATACTGGAACAAATATTCAGATGACATCTTGTGCCTTAGAAGTGAACAAAGTAGTAAAATTGACGTCATTTCTGTTCATGATAAGGTACATTTTACAATAGTAAAAGAGAAAAATAGGAAATTAAATTTCTAGGACATCACCATGAAGATACAGAACAACCAACACGCAGTTGACATACGAGACCGAAAACCAGCAGCAACAGACTCAGTTATACATGAGACACTATATAACACAAAATATCAAAAGTAGGCAGCACTTACATACATGCTCCAAAGACTAAATTCAGTACCATTAGACACATGTAACTGACAAAACGAAGTGGATATCATAATACAAATAGCCTCAGACAGTGGATGCAAAGGAAACTTCGCAACAAAGCTGAACAGTAATGTCAGGAAACGGAAAAGAGACAAAATTCAGATGTCACGAACACGAAGGAATCTTATACAAACGTACAAAGTAAAAGAACAGAAATAGCACAAAGTGAGAAAGAAACAGAAAGTAGAAAATTCTACACAATGACATACAACCGCAAATACATACACAAAATATCCAATATTTAAAAAAAAAGGAAGACAAGACAGAAAAACAGCCCACAAAACCAAAAGTTAAATTCAAGATACATAGGTCATACTAGGGGGATATTTGACACCAGATGCAAAGAAATGTAAGAGCTTGGAAATATAGGACAAATAATTCAACTTCGGCAGAACGCTTACACCAATATATAGTTATCACCCTAGACACGGGGATGGAAATCATAAGGAAAAACAACAACAATAACCACCTCCTTACTTGACAAGAAAGCTACCATATGCAGAAAAGAAACAAGTCATCAATGATGAGACCGATGTGCCAAAAAACACACACCTTAATTCAATAACTGCTTAATATAAATGTAAACATATATCCATTCGTTTGATTTTCGTTTAGTTTCTGAGCATTGGCAACCGGTGGAAATATAAGTAAAAGATCTCGGCCAGTGATCCCGGTATCAGGATCTGTCAGGTAGGTGGCCCCGCAGCATGAGCTAGGCCCGACGACCGTGTGGAACGTTCTCCACAAATCCACTACCAGTATCATCCACAACGCAAGCAGGCCTTATTATCTACAGCCTTGTCTCTGCCGGCACTGTTCATTCGCTGGTTCGTTGCCCGGGCCTCTACGTTGCTGTGATTTCTGTGATTCATACTAATGACAGAGGAGGGTATGTTAACAGGGAGCGGTATCGACAGTCTTCTGTTCACCTATTGGTGGGCTTTCGAAAATCTCTATGCTACGGTGGCAGCAAACTACCAGTACCGCTTCAGCCTCAGTGCGTCGGCGAGGATTATTGGCGACCGCCTCGTGGTACCAGTCGTCCTTCCACAGCGCCTCACAAGCGAGGAATATCTGCTCCTCGAGTATAGATTTAAGTGTCAGGAAGTCGTTTCTGAAAGTATTTGTATGGAGTGTAGCCATGTATGGAAGTGAAACATGGACGATAAATAGTTTGGACAAGAAGAGAATAGAAGCTTTCGAAATGTGGTGCTACAGAAGAATACTGAAGATTAGATGAGTAGATCACATAACTAATGAGGAGGTATTGAATAGGATTGAGGAGAAGAGACGTTTGTGGCACAACTCGACTAGAAGAAGGGTTCGGTTGGTAGTACATGTTCTGAGGCATCAAGGGCTCACCAGTTTAGCTTTGGAGGGCAGGGTGGAAGGTAAAAATGGTAGAGGAAGACCAAGAGAGGAATACACTAAGCAGATTTAGAAGGATGTAGGTTGCAGTAAGTACTGAGAGATAAAGCAGCTTGCACAGGATAGAGTAGCATGGAGAGCTGCGACAAACCAGTCTCAGGACTGAAGACCACAACAACAACAGACCCTGAGAAATCCGTACCAGAACAACCACCTCTGGCCGTAATAATGGCCTTGATACCCCTGAGAATTTAGTCAAACAGAGCTTGGATGGCGTGTACAGGTACAGCTGCCCACGCAGCTCCAACATGATTCCACAGTTCGTAAAGAGTAGTGACTGGTGTATTGTGACGAGCCAGTTCCTCGGCCACCATCGACCAGACGTTGTCAATCGGTGAGAGATCTGGAGAATGAGCTGGCCAGCGCACCAGTCGAGCATTTTCTGTATCCAGAAAGCCCCCTACACGACGTGCAACATGCGGTCGTGCATTATCCTGCTGAAATGTAGGGTTTCGCAGGGATCGAATGAAGGGTAGAGCCACTGGTTCTAACACATCTGAAATGTAACGTCCACTGTTAAAAGTGCCGTCGATGCGAACAAGACGTGACCGAGACGTGTAACCGATCAACCCCTATACCATCACGCCGCGTGATACGCCAGTATGGCGATGACGAATACACACTTCCAATGTGCGTTCACCGCGATGTCGTCAAACGCGGATGCGACCATCATGATGCTGTAAACAGAACCTGGCTTCATCCGAAAAAAATGACGTTTTGCCATTCGTGCATCCAGGTTCGTCGCTGAGTACACCATTGCAGGGGCTCCTGTCTGTGATGCAGATCAAGGGTAACCGCAGCCACGTTCTCCCATGCTGCTGCGAACGTCGTCGAACTGTTCATGCAGATGGATGTTGTCTGGCAAACGTCCCCATCTGTTGACTCAGGAATCGAGAAGTGCCTGCACGATCCGTTACAGCCATGCGGATGAGATGCTTGTCGTCTCGACTGCTACTGATAGGAGGCCGTTGGGACCCAGCACGTCGTTCTGTATTACCCTCCTGAACCCACCGAGTTCATATTCTGCTAACAGTTTATTGGATCTTGACCAACGCGAGCAGCTATGTCGCGATACGATAAACCGCAATCGCGATAGGCTACAATCCGAACTTTATCAAAGTCGGAAACCTGATGGTACGCATTTCTCCTCCTTACACGAGGCATCACAACAACGTTTCACCAGTCAACGCCGGTTGACTGCTGTTTGTGTATGAGAAATCGGTTGGAAACTGTCGTTATGTCAGCACATTGTAGGTGTCACCACCGGCGCCAACTTTGTGTGAATACTCTGAAAATCTAATCATTTGCATATCGCTGCATTCTTCCTGTCGGTTAAATTTCCCGTCTGTAGCAAGTCATCTTCGTGGTGTAGCAATTTTAATGGCCAGTAGTGTATTATCTTGGGTTTGCTGAAAGCTGGAGAGAATGGACTGCATCTTCTGTATTGAACATGCGAAGAGGTTTTCAGATTTGTACGTTGTGGAGTGTAGTTTACTCTCAGATTCAAAAATCGTACTGTTGGCCTTACCGGGATTCGTATCTGGATTACTAACCTCCAGTGATAGTTCGCTGCCAGGTGTAACATTTGAGAACGCCACATGCACCAATTCAAAGCCTAACGAAGAACTAAAACTTGTCATCTCAGAAACGTTGGAGAAGCTGTGGCTGGGTCTGAGACTTCATCCCATTCTTTTCTCTGGAGATGTCTCTTATCCTGGTATCTTGCGTCAACCTCCCTAAAGCTGGGACTAAATGGAAAGATGTACTGAGGTGGTCCTTGAACCACGCTCGGCTAGCGCAGCCGGTATCCCACTGGTCTCAGTGGTAAGTATCCGGATTAGGAAAAAAGTTTTTATCTGCCAGGAATAAGCGCACTCTCTGCTGCAGATTGAAAATTTCATTCTGGACAAAACTTGTTTGTTTCTGATTTTCAGAAACTCATGTGGGAAACACTTCCAGTCATGTTCCTGGCAGGGTCATGTTCCATCTTTGTTTACGTATCTCTCACTTCATCTATCACTGTAATGCACTTTTTCTATGTCTAGGATACGTACTCAAAGAATAGTAAACATTGCGACTTCAGTTTAGTCCCTTTGTCCAAATTCAGTGACCACAAAATGTTCGCACAGGGCAAGAAGTATAAATTTCTGAAGAATGTCATAGGAGCAACTAAAAAGGGTTATTCCGCTGTATTTTCGTAAGTAAATGATTATTTGAGATTTTTAACTCACGCATCTCTTTCTGTTGCCTGTATCTTCTCTCGAACTCGTACCTCAACTGTTTTTGGCTGTAATAGTGACAAACTCAAGGACAAAACGTGTGGTTAACAACAAATACCATTAGGTAGGTTAGGGGAATGAGTTCTGTGCAAACACTGAAGAGGGAGCTCAAGGTTAAGGAACAAATTTATAGATAAGTGTCATTCAATTACATTATTTTAATACGTAAAATAAGAGGGCCTGCAGTTACTGATTATAATAAAGAATAGCAGTTTAAAGCTAAAAGTTTCGGCCAAGGACTGGACATAACAGGGATCACCGATTTGTTTTATTCGGAGATGGAGGTGAAAAACAATTTTGCTAGCGGTTTCCAGAAATAGCTGCAACCAGTCTCCTTTCCATTTTATTTTCCATGACAGGATTCCAGATGCGTGGCGATTCATCATGAGATGGTACACATTTATTGAATGTCTGAACTACTGTGAGGGGGGAGGGGTTGGTTTGTGTAGCTGTAAGATACAGAAACGAAACAATTAAGCACTGAAAGTGTGGTGAGTTATTTATGTCACGATATAAATAATTGTTATGTGATAAAAACTGAAGAATAATAAAAGGCGACCGGTTGCAGCTATTTCTGGAAACCTTTACCCATCAAAGTCTCAACGTTGCTATAATGGTAGATTTATAATCTTCTGGCAGAAACGTCACATTAGACTTACGCACTGTTCCAGAGGTATAAGGTAATAGCTGTCCTAACACGGCCATACTACAGCAGATATAGAGGCACAGCTTATTGTTTCATACGGCGAAAATACATATTTTCTTTCAGAGCTGTGTCACGTTTGGCAACCTTAATTGTACTCGGCACGTCGATTACAGAAATCACAAACTCGATTATTTTTAACAGTAACCCACATTGGTCACTGTACTCGTTCTTCCTGACGTACAATTTATTTACTCGTCTACGCGCGTGCTAATGAACCAATTACGTTATTTGACACTGCTTGTTAACTGGAATGGATTTAAATTTGAAACTCATGCAGTATGTAGCTAATTAAATAACTATAATTACGAAACAGACAGTTCTTTCCATTCTTGCAGCAGGTTCCTACCACTTTAATTACGTTTGGAATCAGCTCACTATCAGTCCACCGAATATAATTACTAATCCTTATTTCATACGATATAAACTGGCGCTAATGATGTACCAGCTCTGTCACAGTACACCTTGACGATGTTTTTATCTACGAGAAACTATCGGCGATGGGTGCTCATAAGGAAATGACCAGCTCGTGTAGCTTAAGGCTCAGTGCGCCGAGTTGCGAGACTGGGAGATGAGCTAGATGCAGATGTGCGTTGGTCTGTACTCCAGTGAGGCAGAGTGTAAATTTTAAGGGTTTTCTTCGGTGGCTTAGACGAAGTCTGGGCTGATTCCCAATCTCTGCTTTAGAAAATTCGATACCAAACAATTAAAATACGAAATTTTCTGATGAATGTAGCGAACGGCACTCTCAAACGATGTAGAAATGTGGAAGTATATACTAGTACGCTCGATGGAAGCGAATAAAAAACGCGATAAAATCGAGGACTTAACGGGTAACACGGCGAAAAAATCGAGAAACGTAAACAGAACAAAGGGATGATGATGCTAATAAAAATACATACGAAGCAGACAGGTAAAATAATAGATACACAATTAAAAAAAAACACAGGACAGTCTGGTTTCTGTTCGCAAAGGACATAAAATTCACACCCAGCGACAGCATGGTTTCTGTTCGCAACATGGGAAAAGACGAAACAACACTGAACAGTCACTGGAACACTGCACTAAAATATGACATACCACAGCAGAGAGCATGTGGGGGGAAACTAGACAGATGAGGGGAAGATAAAAAAGGGGGGAAGGTGAGGAAAAGCGAAGGGGGGGAGGGGGGAAAGGAGCCAATGGAGGATGAGGACCCATAAGAGGGGTGGGGGGTGCTGGGCAGACGCGACAGAGAGTGGGGACGGCAGAGGACGGGAAATACAAAGGGACTCGGGGGGGGGAGGGGGGAGAAGGGAGATAGGGAGAGGTTAGGCGCGGATAAACACAGGATGGAAGTGGGGAAGAGGGAGCCCAGGTAAAGGACGGAGGAAAGGAGGGGGGGTGAGGATCAGAGTTGATAGGAGGGATAAAGGGAGGGAGAGAGGGCATCATCTGGGAGGGGGAGTCAAAGAAAGCCACCTTGGGAAAGGTGACGAAGGGTGTAGAGATGGAGGGTAGGGGAGACACAACAGTGAAGACGTGACAGGGGGCGGGGACGGGAGGGGAGAGGAGCAACCAGGGGGTGAGGGGGATCAAGGCGGCGGGAGGTGTAGAGTATGCGGATATGTTCGAGGAACAGGGGAAAGGAATGAGGTCATAGAGGATCCGCGTGGGGGACGGGAGGCGTATACGGAAGGCGAGGCTGAGTGCATGACGCTCAAGGATCTGGAGGGACTTATAGAATTTGTGAGGGGGGGGGGGGGGCAGATATCCAGGCGGGACTGCTTTGATATCCTATGCTAGGGCATTGCAGTGTGGCCAACGCACTGTTTTTGATTCGAGCGCGGCTCTAGTTTTCCGCCAAAAGAAACTCAGTGACAGCTCACAGCTTGGAACGCACTTCCGTTACAGACGTCATTTTGAAGTATACGTATAGCGCCACCACCTATCGGAATTTTATGAAACTATGGGGACTGAAGGGGGAATATTCCACGAACTGCTGCAACAAATTCCGCATTATTTCTGCTGAAATTGACCTAGAGAAAAAAATGTTTTATTACGTACTCTACAGCCTTCGTAAGAAGTATTGGTAATCATCATTTACGATATATCAGCTAAACTTTTGTATACTCCTTAGGGAAAAATCCAGGATAACTCTAACTCCATTGGAGATGTTATTCCAAGTATAATGACAAGTTGAAACATATCGCAAAATAACATGTCAACAGTTTTCATGACCCGAGCCACATTAATGTCTCCCAGACTGCATAAGGCGAAGTTGAACCATAGAATTGTAGAAATCGGTATCATTTAGTGGACTGGAAGGCGTGGGTCTTCTTTCTCCTATAACACTCGGAAACAGGTTCCGGCACACGAGATGAACACCATTTCAGAGGTAGCTGAAATTCATATCAAGAACCAAGGGCCTTAGTTTATCCCCGCTGAGAGGTAAACACACGGGTCTTGTGTTCTGTCCAGTCAATACTTTACTTGCCACATCGGCAACTGTTTGCCACACTACTCTGCCGCGAGACCTGCGCCATCTCAATATCGATGTGTGCTGATACTAAAATTCCTTTCTTCCGAATACTGATATTGGAATTGGTAGGAAGTGTTTCTGATGTGTGCAAGCGCTGGAGGACTGGCTACAGCTCCGACTGCAAGTGCAGACGCAGTTGGCTGTCTGCTGCCGTGTAGCGTCAGTGGAGCTTCTTTTGTGCATGAGCTTTGCTGTTGCCGTGGATTGCAGTGTACCAATCATGCCGGAACCGTGCTCACCACAGAAGGGGACCCCACTTACACGTCGTTACAGATTTTGTCCAAATTTGTGGCTTGGCCAGATATGGAAGTGGCTGAAGTTCGAGTTCCAGAAAGCCAATTGTTTAAAAAAATAGGATTTTTGGCTCAGGTGGGGAGAGTCATTAGCCTTTTATGTAACCGTAGTTTCCAGGCAGCGAAAGGAGTGCGGAATGGTAATCCGAGGATCGTGGTCTCGATTCCCTTGGTAAACATTCTTCAAACTTAACATTACTTACATTTCAAATAGACAGAAATAACACTCATTGCATCGTATTTATTAATATTTTCATGAAGGGCATGAAAAGCAAAGGGCACAAAGACCAGGAATTGCAACGAAATTTCCAAGAAAGAATTGTAATTACAGCGTCTATGAGGACCCTGAAAACAACTTTCCAAGAAGAGCTTGCAACTATTGCGTACGGGACTTGATATCCCGTTAGTTCCACTTTGGCCTTAGAGCAGCCGTCGGCACCTGCACACAAACAACAGGTTGCCTGTGCAGGTAAGATGGGCCTATCGGCCGCTGCGGACAACGCTAGCTATGGCTAAGGAGTTCATAAATTTCCTAACTCTCGACCGAGTAAAGTGAATTTGTCGAGAAAGTTTTGAGGACACCAGAAAGAGTATTGTTGTTCTATGCAACCGTTAAAACATCCACGTAATTGTAAAAGTGTGGCGTTTATAACATGTGCAAGGTGTCATGTAAATTACTGCTTCCCCTGGTTTTGCGATGAATATCACGCCAGCAAGTGTAAATCATCAACTGAACAATTAAAAAAGTAATTTTGTACACGAAGTTCTCGTGTACGCCTTACAGTCTGTTTCTGACAACCTCCTTTAAAGTGCCAAATGTTCCTTTGCGTTTTGCTTTCATGATTTCTATGAAAATACTACGAAATGCAATATATATAGAGTATTTTTTGGGTTTATTTGCAATAATGTACAAATGGGAAACAAGGATAGCAAAAAATTTTTCATGTAGAGACTCAGCTTCACGTCCCTGGGATTACCAATCTGCACTCTTTCCATTGCGCCTGGAAACGACGCTAGCACAACTGGCTCAATCCACACGTGACACGCTCCAAAATTGCTATTTGTTTTTCTGAACGGTAGGCCAACTGGAGATCCACCTTCCGTCACGTTCATTTCTGGATAGTGCACGCATAAACAATAAATCTGGACGTAATCCCTGATGATGGGTAGCTGCGGTCCCCTTGTGAGAGTGAGTGACAAGTTGTAACGCGTTCTTGTGCTCTAAGTGGAGGTGGCGAATGTGGGGATTGGCCGTCTGGGCTCGCCCATTCACCTTACGAATGGACATATGGCCACTCCTTCAGCAGAGTCGAGGGATACTGTTATAGTAGACCGAGAAACGGAGGGGGCTATGGTGCAGCATAGAGAAGTAGCTTCCTCGGCTAGAAGGATGTCCAGTGTGCGCTCGATATACCTGGTGGTGGTGTGAGGGGGTGGAGGGATCTGAGAGGACACATCCGAGATGTAGAGGAGGGTCCACTTGTGACTATAGAGGGTGTATGGTGCACTTATCTGCTTGTGGCTCATTCCTGTCGCTTGAGTTCGGAGGCCATCCTCAGCTCTCCAGGTGGCTGACGGAAGTGGTGCAGACTGTTTCCTTTGTTCGTGAACCAGAAGTAGAAACTACACAATACAGCAGCGTGCCCAGGATTGATTTATTGCCGAGTGAAAGGTCACAACCTGAGACATTATAATTATGTGAAGTCCTACTTGCAGATTTCTGTACCTCTGTAATGGGACGGAAACTGGAGAATTCTCCCTCATAGGCCATGGGTGCAGAGGAAGGAGCTACTTGGGTAGCTGTGTACTTAGCCCACAGAGAACGAAATCAGATAATATGAAAAGTATGTTATTGTTGTTGTGGTCTTCAGTACTGAGACTGGTCTGATGCAGCTCTCCATGCTTCTCTATCCTGTGCAAGCTTCTTCATATCCCACTACCTACTGCAACCTACATCGTTCTGAATCTGCTTAGTGTATTCATCTCTTGGTCTCCCTCTACGATTTTTACCCTCCACGCTGCCCTCCAATACTAAATTGATGATCCCTTGATGCCTCAGGACATGTCCTACCAACCAATCCATTCTTCTAGTCAAGTTGTGCCACAAACTTCTCTTCTCCCCAATCCTATTCAATACTTCATCATTAGTTATGTGATCTACCCATCTTATCTTCAACATTCCTCTGTAGCACCACATTTCAAAATCTTCTATTCTCTTTTTGTCCAAACTATTTATCGTCCAAGCTTCGCTTCCATACATGGCTACACTCCACACAAATACTTTCAGAAATGACTTCCTGACACTTAAATCTATACTGGATATTAACAAATTTCTCTTCTTCAGAAACGCTTTCCTTGCCATTGCCAGTCTACATTTCATATAATCTCTACTTCGACCTTCATCAGTTATTTTGCTCCCCAATTAGCAAACCTCCTTTACTACTTTAAGTGTCTCAATTTCCTAATCTAATTCCCTCAGCATCACCCGACTTAATTCGACTACATTCCATTATCCTCGTTTTGCTTTTGTTGACGTTCATCTTATGCCCTCCTTTCAAGACACTATCCATTCCATTCAACTGCTCTTCCAAGTCCTTTGCTGTCTCTGACAGAATTAGAATGTCATCGGCGAACCTCAAGGTTTTTATTACTTCTCCATGGATTTTAATACCTACTCTGAATTTTTCTTTTGTTTCCTTCACTGCTTGCTCAATATACAGATTGAATAACATCGGGGAGAAACTACAACCCTGTCTCACGCCCTTCCCAACCACTGCTTCCCTTTCATGTCTCTCGACTCTTATAACTGCCATCTGGTTTCTGTACAAACTGTAAATAGCCTTTCGCTCCCTGTATTTGACCCCTGCCACTTTCAGAATTTGAAAAAGCGTATTCCAGTCAACATTGTCAAAAGCTTTCTCTAAGTCTACAAATGCTAGAAACATAGGTTTGCCTTTCCTTAATCTAGCTTCTAAGATAAGTCGTAGGGTCAGTATTGCCTCACGTGTTCCAACATTTCTACGGAATCCAAACTGATCTTCCCCGAGGTCGGCTTCTACTAGTTTTTCCATTCGTCTGTAAAGAATTCGCGTTAGTATTTTGCAGCTGTGACTTATTAAACTGATAGTTCGATAATTTTTGACATCTGTCAACACCTGCTTTCTTTGTGATTGGAATTATTATATTTTTCTTGAAGTCTGTGAGTATTTCGCCTGTTTCATACATCTTACTCACCAGATGCTTAAGTTTTGTCAGGACTGGCTCTACCAAGGCTGTCAGTAGTTCTAATGTAATGTTGTCTACTCCCGACACCTTGTTTCGACTCAGGTCTTTCAGTGCTGTCAAACTCTTCACGCAGGCTCGTATCTCCCATTTCATCTTCATTTACATCCTCTTCTATTTCCATAATATTGTCCTCAACAACATCGCCCTTGTACAGACCCTCTATATACGCCTTCCACCTTTCTGCTTTCCCTTCATTGTTTAGAACTGGGTTCCCATCTGAACTTTTGATACAAGTGGTTCTCTTTTCTCTGAAAGTCTCTTTAATTTTCCCGTAGGCTGTATCTATCTTACCCCTAGTGACATAAGCCTCTACATCCTTACATTTGCCCTCTAGCCATCACTGCTTAGCCATTTTGCACTTCCTGTCGATCACGTTTTTGAGACGTTTGTATTCCTTTTAGCCTGCTTCATTTACTGCATTTTTATGTTCTTTCCTTTCATCAATTAAATTCAATATATCTTCTGTTACCTAAGGATTTCTACTAGCCCTCGTCTTTTTACCTACTTGATCCTCTGCTGCCTTCACTACTTCACCCCTCAAAGCTAACCATTCTTCTGCTACTGTATTTCTTTCCCCCATTCCTGTCAATTGTTCCCTTATGCCCTCACTGAAACTCTGTACAACCTCTGGTTCGTTCAGTTTATCCAGGTCCCATCTCCTTAAATTCCCACCTTTTTGCAGTTTGTTCAGTTTTAATCTACAGGTCATAACCAATAGATTGTGGTCAGAATCCACATCTGCCCCTGGAAATGTCTTACAATTTAAAACCTGATTCCTACATCTCTGTCTTACCATTATATAATATATCTGAAACCTGTCAGTATCTCCAGGCTTCTTCCATGTATACAACCTTCTTTTATGATTCTTCAACCAAGTGTTAGCTGTGATTAAGTTATGCTCTGTGCAAAATTCTACCAGGCGGCTTCCTCTTTCATTTCTCCATATTCACCTACTCCGTTTCCTTCTCTCCCTTTTCCTACTTCCGAATTCCAGTCACCCATGACTATTAAATTTTCTTCTCCCTTCACTATCTGAATAATTTCTTTTATTTCATCATACATTTCTTCAATTTCTTCGTCGTCTGCAGAGCTAGTTGGCGTATAAACCTGTACTACTGTAGTAGGCGTGGGCTTCGTATCTATCTTGGCCACAATAATGCGTTCACTATGCTGTTTGTAGTAGCTTACCCGCATTCCTATTTTTTTATTCGTTATTAATCCTACTACTACATTACCCCTATTGGATTTTGTGTTTATAACCCTGTAGTCACCTGACCAGATGTCTTGTTCCTCCTTCCACGGAACTTCACTAATTCCCACTATATCTAACTTTAACCTATCCATTTCCCTTTTTAAATTTTGTAACCTACCTGCCCGATTAAGGGATCTGACATTCCACGCTCCGGTCCGCAGAACGCCAGTTTTCTTTCTCCTGATAACGACGTCCTCTTGAGTAGTCCCCGCCCGGAGATCCGAATGGGGAACTATTTTACCTCCGGAATATTTTACCCAAGAGGACGCCATCATCATTTAACCATACAGTAAAGCTGCATGCCCTCGGGAAAATTTACGGCCGTAGTTTCCCCTTGCTTTCAGCCGTTCGCAGTACCAGCATAGCAAGTCCGTTTTGGTTAGTGTTACAAGGCCAGATCAGTCAATCATCCAGACTGTTGCCCTTGCAACTACTGAAAAGACTGCTGCACCTCTTCAGGAACCACACGTTTGTCTGGCCTCTGAACAGATACCCCTCCGTTGTGGTTGCACCTACGGTACGGCTATCTGTATCGCTGAGGACGCAAGCCTCCCCACCAACGGCAAGGTCCATGGTTCATGGGGGGTATGGAAAGTATAGACACATTGAATTTCAAGATTGTAACAGTAATTTTCCAAAGCGTTCATAACATTGTCCCTGAACTTACGGCCATCGAGGAAATTCTACCTGGAAGCGAAAGCCGAATTAAATCCGAGAAGAGATCTCTGAAATATTTAATAAGGCTTGGAACGTAAACCGAAACGACAGGTTAGACATCATATGAGTGATATTGTTCATTGCAGTGGACAAGCATACATTGTCTATGGAGGTCGAAATTGAGTCTGACTGCGATGTTATCTGGAGATGTGGCAGTGGTATGACTGTCCACTGTGTATCTCATAGTACTGCTCGTCAACATGTTAATAAATTCAAACAATTAAGGAGGGAAATAATCAGGCGTATTCATGGCTAGATGCATAAATAACTTTATTAGAATAAGTTTAGTGAAACAGCACCATGGTTTGAGTGGAGAACCACGAGGTGTTTGAATTGTAATTCAGCTTATTGATCTGAATGCATGACAGCCAGAGACGAGCGCGTCGCGTCCTTGTCAGTAGCGAGGCGGCGTTGGTCCCCAAAACGCAGGTCGATAGTGGCGTCGGCATCCCTCGCTGTTGGGTATCTTCGAGTGCTGGCGGAGTTACGCTAAACGTATCATAAGCAAAAATAGTGCGCAGTTTGCAGAGGCAGACACTTCTTCTGTGTGGTGCAGCTTGAAAGACAGGAGAATAGCAGGGCGGGCAAAAGTTACACATTGTCATAGTTAGGAGGTAGTACAAGAAATTCTGTAAGAAATCATTCTGAGAGCCTCTCTCATAGAGCAGTCCATGTAAGTTAATATAATACGAAAAGGGTTAATAATTCTTAAAGTGAATGGTGTGACGTCACTGATTCCTAGACCGGTCAACAGTGGGGTTGTGGCACGCCGTTGTCAGGAGAACGGAACTGGCGGTTGGAACGAGCATAAACATCCAATGAACCTCAGCTCCTCAGTTAAGGCATTAATAAGCTTTGATTTTACGCATATTAAGTTAGTAACGTCTTTACAAGTAAAGTCGTGTAGTAAGTGCATTTGTTTGGTGTTGCCAAAGTATATGTTGATTGGTGACCACTTCCGCAGACTTAGACGATGTCAGATAACGTGCAAAGCTTGTGCCAGGTGACACGCATTGAATGCAATTCATGTCGGTAAGCTGGATGTTACGACTACGCCATTGTTGTGATTTCTGTCGTCGCTGATGACCACTTGGTTGCGACAGTGAGATTATTGTGTAGTTTTCTGTCTGGGAAAACATCGGATTCTTAAATGACAGTACTTCCTTAACTATTCTGGTGTTGTGGTAGAAGTCCCACGACGCAGACAGCAACCAACATGTTAAGCAGAGCGTGGTGGAGCTGTGGCAGTTCAGCAGTGTAAGTTTGGGCATGAGCAACTTTTTCTAAGGTATTAGTACTGTCGAGTCGAGAGTAACAACATACGGTCGCGTGAGATCCGTGAATGCTGATCAAACCATTTGTAACTTTGCGCAAAATCCCTAACAATAGTACCTCTATGAAAGTGGAGGACACTGGGCCTCCACAGTACATTAAACTTTTACGAGATTTGTCTGTTATTAATTTATGGATGTACCATGTGCCCCGCCCCCCCCCCCCCCCCAAGATTGTTGTTGTATAGCACAAATCGTTATGAGAGTTCATATGGTGTAGAGCAACTTACGGCAAGCTGCAATCCAAATATAATGAGGTGAGCTTAACAGCTCGATTATGTGGTGTTGGACTTTGAAGATGCTGAATCCACATACAGGTATTCATTAGAGCCAACATTTTGCTTTTGATAAATTGTTGGTTACGATTCAGACATCGTTAATTTTCTTCCACTATCAACCTACGTCATTTTTATAGAGCAACACTAAAAAGTCCTAAGTGAAATAAACGTCAATATAAGAAGAAGTAATGGAGAATGTTTCAATCTGGATACGAGTAACAGGCGTAGCTGAACTGCAATTAATAATTAGATGCTTGTATCAGCCTCCCGATTACACTGTAGCAGTTGTACAATTATTCAAAGAAATCCACTATCAGTGTTTCGGAAGTCCACCTATCTTGCAGTATAACTTTCTACTTAAACAATAAATGGATTTCATGTGTTCCGATGTGGAGGATGTAAATTATAATTTCAGCACATTCGAATTACATAGGTGAGGTAACATCGTCTACAATCTGTATATACGGTAAGCTTACGCATCGTGTTTCTCGTTCAGGAATGAGGTATGAGCTGCCACTTGGTATGCACCACGGTCACTTCTAATTCACATAGCATGTAATTTTGACCGGAGGTACTGGAATTTGTGACGCGTTAAGGCCGATGGCTGTGCCCTAAGCTAGAAGTCTGCAGAACGAGACCTTTCAACAAGATAAAACAAGAACTATATTGTCCTTGTTGTCATGAGGTACCTCAGTACAAAGGGTGTTACACTGTTGGCATAGAAAGCACGTCATTCATATCTCTTCACTCAATTCAGTCACCTGGTTTCTGAGAGAGTGGCACGTCGCCAACCGCGAGCCAGTATGACTGATGACGTAGAGACGAAGCAGCGTGGAATGACGTACCCCATATCTTCTATCTAAGCTCGTTTCGACTGAATGTGCAGTTGGGGTTAGATCATTGTTGGTAATATAGATGGTAGCTCTATGTAGTAAATTACGAACCCTGTGCACCCCCAAATAGTGTTTTAATGTATACGTCCTGTATGCACACTAACAAGCAGATGTCCCCGTCGGTGGGATGGACTTTCTGAAACAATCTATACAGTGATGTAGGGTAAGGTACAAGGAATCACCCTGCAGTCATTCACCGTGGTAGGCCTACGTTTGTGAGCAATCGACGAAAAACTATTTCTAAATTTTGTGTGATGCTATATATCTTTAAAAATGGTAAAAATGTACACCATAGTTACATAGAGCGATGGCTAAGGTACTAACGTCACATGGAAAAGATTATTGGTTCAAATCTCGTGAGGTGCAGTGAGTATTTTTCATTTTTAAAATCCTTATCGAAATGATCTTGATCATTATTTTTATTCAATTAATTGGTTTAAATGTAATTTTTTCTGTTCATTTGTCACATCATGTTATTCATCATCTGAAATAGAACGTTTGTTCTCATTTTTCTTTCCGTCAGAGTTTTTGCACTTGCATTCCTCTTTCATGTTATTTTGATTACTATTGTGTATTAACATTGATTGTGTTGCTTCCGTTTTGTCATCTGACATTTTTGTACATGTTATTGCATTCATTTTTTCTGTTTCTCACTTTGCTTGAATTTCATTTGCTTTAGTTTAAATCATCATCCATGTTATTTTGTCCACAGCGTAATCAGAATTTATGTTTTAAATGTTGATGTGACTATTGCCGTCCAAAAAGATGCACACCTTGTAACGAAAAATATATTCTTGTCACTATTGCGCAGTCAATATAAGTTGTTTCCTTCATATTTTGTTTTTTTTACTTTTTTAACCGACAGATCGGAATTTTCAAACGTTTAGACATTGCCATAGATTAAGAAAAATAATTAGATTCACATGGACAATGATTCCAAGTGGAAAAGAATAATAGGAAGAAAAAATAAGAGCAATTGGAGAAATTAAAATATTGATTAAAATGATGTGACAAATGAATACAAGTAAAAGAAAGTGCATGTAAACCAATAAATTGGATAAAAATAATGGTCAGGGTCATTTCCATAAACATTCAGAAATGAAAAAAAGGAATTCAGTATATCTAACAAGATTAAATCCAACAACCTTTAGCATATGAGGTTAGTACGTTACCCATTACGCTATGCAACGAGCTTGTAAATCGTTAGCCGGCCACTGTGGCCGAGCGTTTCTTAGCGCTTCAGTCCGGAACCGCGCGACTGCTACGGTTGCAGGTTCGAATTCTGCCTCGGGCATGGATGTGTGAGATGTACTTAGGTTAGTTAGGTTTAAGTAGTTCGGGACTGATTACCTCAGATGTTAAGCCCCATAGTTCTCAGAGCCATTTGAAGCATTTGTACAGATCAAAAAATGGTTCAAATGGCTCTGAGCACTATGCGATTTAACTTCTGAGGTCGTCAGTCGCCTAGATCTTAGAACTACTTAAACCTAACTAACCTAACGACATCACACATATCCATGCCCGAGGCAGGATTCGAACCTGCGACCGCAGCGGCAGCCCGGCTCCAGACTGTAGCGCCTAGAACAGCACGGCCACTCCGGCCGGCTTGTACAGATCGTTACGGTCTTATAGCTATATGGCATCACGCGAAATTATGATATTTTTTTCATCGACTACTCGGAAACGAGGGCCCACCAAGGTGAATGGCTGCAGGTTGTGATTTCTTAGACCTTCACATGCATCACCATACAGACTGATTCAAAAAGGCGAGTCCATCTCTGGGAACCTTTAATTGTAAAAAAAAAAAATTCATTATTTGCTCCTGTTCTTGTTGGAATGTCTATGGTGAACAGTGTATAAATGTAACTCTTGATGACGTTTTGATTGTCCCCACTACTTGTTGTGAGATACATGTGCAGGTGTGTTTCCTCCTCTGGCTGTTGCAGCTGGTGGTGCGCGAGATGAACCGGCTGGGCATGATGGTGGACCTGTCGCACGTGTCGGCGCGCACCATGGGCGACGCGCTCGACGTCACGCAGGCGCCCGTCATCTTCTCGCACTCGTCCGCCCTCGCGCTCTGCAACTCGTCCCGCAACGTGCCCGACGACGTGCTGCGGAAGCTGGTGAGGCATCCGGCTGGCCGGCGTAGGGCTGCCGTGGGCTCTGCTGTCCGTGGCGTCAACGTCGTGTTCCCCACCACAGACACTGTAGCCGTGGATTTTACGACTCATACAGTGAAGGCTCTCACGACCGGATGGTACTGTTGTCGATAATTCTTCCGGGTTATATGGCCGTGGTCCACGGAATTCTTCTATTCCTAACGTTTCGTCCAATACTACGTTGGTGATCCTCAGAGGTATTGCTGGGACCTGTGTCGGCAGGACTCAGCAGGACCAGCCATACCTCTGAGGATGACCAACGTAGTATTTATTGGACGAAACGTTAGGAATAGAAGAATTCCGTGGACCACGGCCATATAACCAGGAAGAATTATCAACAATGATTTTCCGACTGTTCCAGTACTGAAAACATCCCTTCGCCTTTTATTCAGGCTTAGGTCTCGCTATCTACGTCTAGATCTACATTGATACGCTAGAAGTCCCAGTACGGTGCGTCACGGAGGGTATCCCGTACCACTACTAGCCATTTCCTTTCCTGTTCCACTCATAAATAAAACTAGATAAAAACGACTGCCTGCACGCCTCCTTACGAGTCCTAATTTCTCCTATCTCATCTTCGTGGTCCTTACGCGCAGTGTATATTGGCGAGAGTAGAATAATTCGGCAGTCAGCTTCAAATTCCAGTTCTCTACATGTTCACAACAGTGTTTCTCGAAAAGAACGTCGCCTTCCCTCCGGAGAGTCCCATTTGAGTTCCCGAAGCATCTCCGTAACACGTGTTCTTCGAACCTACCGGTAACACATCTAGCAGCCAGTCTCTTTATTCATTCGGTGTCTTCCTTCAATCCGACCTGGTGCGTATCCCAAACACACGAGCGTTACTCAAGAATAGGTCGCTCCAGCGTCCTATATGCAGTCTCCTTTACAGCTGAACCACTCCTTCCTAAATTTCTCCAAATAAACCGAAGTCGACCATTCGCCTTCGTTGTCACAGTTCTCGCATGCTAGTTCCATTTAATATCTCGTTGCAATGTTACACGCAGGTATTTAACCGACTTGACTGTGTGAAGCAGGACACTAGTAACGCCGCAACCAAACATTACAGGTTTGTTCTTCCAACTCATCAGTCTTAAATTACATTTTTCCACAATTAAATTACATTTTTCCACAATTAAATTACATTTTTCCACAATCACATTTACATTTTTCCACAATTAAATTACAGTTTTTCACAGGGCCAGCTGCCATTCATCACACCAACTGGAAATTTTGTGTACATCGTCTTGTATCTTCCTACAGTCACTCAAATTCGAGACCTTACTGTACAGCACAGCATCATCAATAAACAACCTCAGATTGCTGTCCACCCTGTCCGCCAAATCGCTTATGTGTATAGGGAACAACAGCGGACCTATCACACTCCCCTGGCTCACTGCTCACGGTACCCTTTGACACTACCTCTTTAGTTATTTCTTATTAAACACTGACCTACAGAATTTTCCATGAAAAAGATAACTCACACTTAACCTATTCATTTATTACCCACAATATACAAGTCCAACGCAATCTTACTGCTGTACAGTGACCAAATGACTTCCAATAATTAACACAAAAGAATGGTCCTGAATCACTTACATCACAGAAAATCTTCATAACAAAAACAACAATTACAGCAAGTAGTAACTACAGCCAGCTAAATAAAAAAGAGTCTAACTACTATAGACTCTAACTACTAGTAGACATATGGTTAACGAAAGAAAGATTTTCTTCAAGAGCAACTTAGAAAATTTTACCTTATTAATGTGACATCCAGTTCCAAAGTTATATAGTTGTCAATAATTCCACTGCCCAAACATCATCAACCAAACATCATCATACATTTCCTTGCATATTTTATTATAAATACATCATTTCATCTCGCTTTACAATGCATGTCCTGCCAACACAGAGACTCCGTTAAGAACATTATGTCCATACACTTCCCTATCCATTCGCTAACTGTTAGTCCGCTCGTCCACACAATCTCTTACCTACAGCGCTGTCAGCGATATTAACACAGTCTATCGGACTGCCAACATACTGACAGGCTACTTACACCTTCTCTCTGATGAGCACTTGCTCTCGGGGAGAGCACACTGGGTTGTATTACCTAACAAGTGTTCGAGGCACCCACACATCTGTGAACTTATTCCATATTCTCACACCTTCGTTAACAGCCTGCAATGAGCACCGTGTCAAATGCTTTCCGGAAATCTAGAAGGATGAAATCTGCCTGTTACCCTTCATCCGTAGCTGTCAGTATATTATTTGCGAAAAGGGCAAGCTGAATTTCGCACGAGCGATGCTTTCTAAAACCATGCTGAATCGTGGACGTAAGCTTCACGGTCTTAAGACAGTTTATTATATTCGACCTGAGAATATGATAAAAAGTTCTGCAGCAAACCGAAGTTAAGGCATAAGCATGTTTAAATGTTTCTTTTCATTTGCTAGAATTTTATTTATTTTAAACTTCTTTCTTTCGACAATATTATACCAGACAATGATTTAACATTTTGTCTTCCTCTGTGAATTGTAATTTCTCAGTCAATGTTTTGTAAGAAAGCCAGAGGCTTATAAACATCTTCTTAAATCCCATGAGTGTTCTATATTTAAATAGTGTCTTTTAATCTGTTGTCAATCTCTATATATCATTTCTTTCTTTTTTAAGGAAACTGGCCTATGGAAACTTTGTAATTTCAAATTTAGCATTTACTGCCTCCCGTTGAGCTTGTTCCTAACAAAAATATATGATCACATGTTTTTGATATAGTGAGAAATTTACGAGGGAATGTCTCCGAATTTTTTATGTGTAAACTCTTAAAGTTTTTTAAAAAAACAAACATTTTTAACATTCTTCATCTTTTTTCGTCATGTCTACATATTTATTCCTGGATATAGTCACCCTTGTAGCGAACACATTTCTCCCAAGTAGCGACCAGTTTGTTGATACCGTCATTGTAATGCAGGATGTTTTACTTTGTTCACGGAGCCACAACTTCACCTCTGTTTACACTGCTTCATCACTATCATAGTTGAGCTATCGAAGATGATCTGTAAGTTTTCGAAACAGATGAAAGTCAGGTGCGGCCAGGTCGAGACTGTACGGAGGATGACCGATGACAGTGAACCCAAGGTGACGGACTGCTGCAGATGTCACGGGGGTCCTGTGTGGTCTGGCTCTGCCATACTGAAGGTGAGGGTGCTCTTCAAATTCAGATTACAGACTATAGCACCGGAAGCCTTCGTTGCAGTCGACAAACATATTGTCTCTAAAGAGGTCGAAGTTGAGGGTGACAATGATGCAGTCTGTTCGCGTTTTTACCGGCCACCAGATTCTACTGTGACAGATTGAAAGTCATTCACAGAATGTTTATGGTCAGTAGCGCGTAGGTATCCAGATCATGCATTACTAGTTTGAGGCGATTTAACCTTCCAACTGTAGATGTCTAAGATTCATTGCAAGAGGTACACACATACAGTCAAGCGAAGTACTTCTGAACAAGTTTCCTGAAAACTGTCTCGAGCAGCGGTTTCGGCAGCTCACGCTCAGTAGAAATATCTTAGACCTTGTAGCTAAAAATACGCCGGACCCTATGGACAATTTCAGTATAGAAACGGGGATTAGCGAGCATGATGTAATTATAGTACCTATGCCTACGAAAACTAATAAATGAGTTAAGAACGCTAGAAGAGTGTTTCTGCTATAAAGATCAGATAAGCAGTTGTTAGTATGTGATTTAGACAGTGAATTTATATCACTTACTTCTAGCAAGATGGTCGCAGAGGAATTATGGGCGAAGTTTAAGCAGATTGTCAATCATAGTCTGGAGAATTATGTCCTAGTAATTGGATTAAGGACGGAGAAGACCCACCACTGTTTAATAACGAGATTCGAAAAATGTTGAGGAAGGAGAGGCTGTTGCACTCTCGGTTCTAAAGAGAGCGCACGAATAACGAGAAGCAAAGTTTAGTGGAGATTGGTGAGACCGTGAAAAGAGCTATGCGCTAAACCTACAACTACTACCACAGTCATACCTTAGCAACAGATCTGACAGTGGGCCCGAGAAAATTCTAGTCATATTTAAAACCGATAAGTGGGTCTAAGGCTTCCATCCGGTCACTTGTTGACCAACCTGGTGTGGCAGTTGAAGATAGCAAAACGAAAACCGAAGTTTTAAATTTCACGTTGAAGAAATCGTTCACGAAGGAGAATCGTACAAACTTGCCGTCGTTTTACCACTGAACGGACTCCCATATGGACGACATAAATAAGAATCCCTGCCGTAGAGAAATAACTGAAAAAGTTGAGAACAAATAAATCACCTGGTCCGGTGGAATCCCAGTTCTGTTTTTTAAAGAGTACTCTACGGTAGTGGCCCCTTACCTAGCCTATATTTATCACGAATCTCTCGCCCAGTGCAAAGTCCCAAGTAACTGGAAAAAAGCCCTGTGTATAAGAAGTCCAAAAGAACGGACTCACAAAATTACAGACTAATATCTCTTACAACGGTTTGCTGCAGAATCCTTTGAACATATTCTCAGACCGAATATAATAAATTTTCTGGAGACCAAGAAGTTTATGTACACTATGAGCGTGGTTGTAGAAAGCATCGCTGGTGCGAAACACAGCTTGCCCTTTACTCAAATGATATAATGCAAACTATGGGTGAATGGTAAAAGGCACATTCCATATTTCTAGACGTCTGCAAAGCATTTGAAGCGGTACTGTTTACGTAAATGATTTGGCGGACAGGGCGGGTAGCAATCTGTGGTTCTTTGCTAATGATGCTGTAGAGTACGGTAAGGTATCAAATTTGAATGACTCTAGTAGGATACGAGATGATTTAGACTAAATTTCTAGTTGGCGCGATGAATATGAGCTAGCTATAAATATAGAAAAAATTTAAGTTAATGCGGATGGGCCGGCCAACGTGGCTGAGCGGTTCTAGGCGTTTCTGCCTGGAACCGCGCAACCGTTGCGGTCACAGGTTCGAATCCTGCCTCGGGCATTGATGTGTATGATGTCCTTAGGTTAGTTAGGTTCAGGTAGTTCTGAGTTCGAGGGGACTGATGACCTCAGATGTTGAGTCCCATAGTGCTCAGAGCCATTTTTTAATGCGGATGAGTAGCAAAAAAAAAAAAAAAAAAAAAAAAAACTGTTATGTTTGGATACAGCATTAGTAGTGTCTTGCTTTACACAGTTAAATCGTTTAAATGTCTGGCAGCAACTTGCAAAGTGGTATGAAATGGAACCAGCGTGTGAGGATTGTGGTAGGGAAGGAGAATGGCCGAGTACGGTGTATTGGGTGTAATGTAGGAAAGTGTGATTCATCTGTAAAGGAGACCGTATATGGGAAGCAAGTATGACCTATTGTTGAGCACTGCTCTAGTGTTTGGGATCCGTACTAGGTCGGATTAAAGGAAGCCATCGAAGCAGTTCAGAGGCGGGCTGCTTGATTTGGTACCGGTCGGGTCGACTGCACAAAGATTCTGTTGCCAACAACACACAGTTGCGCGTAAGGACCACGAAGTTAAGGTAGGAGAAATTAGAACTGATACGGAGTCATAGTATAGACAGCCGTTTTCCCCTCCTTCTGTTTGCAAGTGGAACAGGAAAGGAAATGACTAGTATTGATATGAGGTACTCTCCGCTACGCGCAGTCACTTGGATTGCGAAGTATCGATGTAGATATGGATATAGATGTATAATTCGAGAGTCAGTTTCAACACCATCTTTCTCACTCACCGACATAGCAACGTTATAAACTGCCATGCTACACCCTACAGTTCGGAGCCTTTTAGCGGCAGGTGGCATAATGAATAAAGACGCTAAATTTGAATAATGTTGGTTTCATTAAAAAGCTGTAAGGGTTTTCATAAAACATTCCGAGGCATTACTTTTTCAGCAGGCCCTCGTGGATTCGTATGCGAAACTTGACAGTTCCCGGGGTCCTGTGTCGCTGCGTGGAAACATACCATATTTCAGTCCGTGTACTACAATTTCATATTAGCTGATTGACCATATAGTCTGCGAACTGCGTGACCATTTCTCGAAATGGCAATTCCTCCATTATTATTTCATCAACAGCGTTCAGTGGAAAACGTGGCACTGCAGCACACATCCGGCAAAACGGTCTCACTTCTTTTCAGTCCCTGTATTCTTCAATTAATCCCAGTTCACGTATTTTCTTTCCTAGATTGTGGTTGAAGAGAAAATTGCAAACGCCAAGCGATGTTCCAGATAACACTGTTTTCATAGCTTTAAATGCAGCCATTTCAAAGACAAACACTGGAATTTTCGGTGACCACATAAGCATCTTCTTTTAGATCCGTAAAAAAGTATTTCATGAGTATTTTGAGTTTTTTCAGGGTGTTGTTGTGGTCTTCGGTCCCAAAACTGGTTTGATGCAGCTCTCTATGCTACACTATCGTGTCCAAGCCTATTTATCTCCGGGTAACTACTGCAACCTACATCATTCTCAATCTGCTTAGTGTATTCATCTCATTGTCTCCCCAACGATTTTTATTTCCCACGCTTCCCTCCAGTATTAAACTGGCGATCCCTTGTTGTCTCAGAATGTATTCTACCAAACGATCCCTTCTTCTAGTGAGGCCGTGCCGCAGATTTCTTTTCTCCGAAGGTTCTGTACTTCTTCATTAGTTACGTGACCTATCCATCTAATCTTTAGCGTTCTTTTGTAGCATCACATTTCGAAAGCAATTATTCTCTTCCTGCCTAAACTGTTTATCGTCCGTGTTTCAGTTCCACACAAGGCTACACTCCACACAAACAATTTCACAAAAGACTTCCTGACATTTAAGTCTATAATCGATGTTAACAAATTTCTCTTCTTCAGTAACGTCTTTCTTGCCATTGTCAGTCTACATTTTATATCCTTTCTACTTCGACCATCATCAGTTATTTTGCTGCCCAAATAGCAGAACTCTTCTACCATTTAAGCGTCTCTTTTCCTAATCTAATTCCCTCAGCATCACCTGATTTAATTACATTACATTACATCATCCTTGTTATGCTTATGTTGATGCTCATCTTACATCCTCCTTTCAAGATGCTGTTCATTCTGTTCAGATGTTCTTCCAAGTCCTTTGCTGTCTCTAAACAGAATTGCATTGTCATCGGTAAACCTTAATGTTTTTATCCCTTCTCCATGAACATGAATTCATACTCCAAATTTTTCTTTTCTTTCTTTTATTGCTTGCTCAGTGTACAGATAAAATAACATCGCACATGGGCTACAAAGCTTTTTCAATCACTTCTCAACCACTACCATCTTATAACCGCCGTCTAGTTTCTGTACAAATTGTAAATAGCTTTTCGCTCCCTGCATTTTACCCCTATCTTCCTTATAATTTGAAAGAGAGTTTTTCAGTCAACATTGTCAAAAGCTTTATCTAAGCTGGTGGTTCGATGAACCCTCTGCCAGGCGCTTAAATGTGATTTGCCGAGTATCCATGTAGTTTTAGATGTAAGCCTACAAACGCTATAAACGTAGGTTGCGTTTCCTTAACGTATCTTCTGTCAGAAGTCGTAGGATCAGTGTTCCTACGTTCCTTCGGAATCCGAACTGATCTTTCCCAAGGTAGGCTTCTACCAGTAAAGAATTCGTGTTAGTATTTTGCAATTGTGACTTATTAAATTCCAAAATCAGCAATTCGCACACCTGTCAGCCTCTGCTTTCTTTGGAATTGGAATTATTATATTTTTCTGGAAGTCAGAGGGTATTGCGCTAGTCTCATACATCTTGCTCAGCAGGTGGAAGAATTTCGTCATGGGTGGCTCTCGCAAGGCTGTCAGTAGTTCTAACAGAATGTTGTCTACTCCAGGGGCCTGATTTTGTCAGGTAGCAATTCAAATAAAATATAAAATACCTGCGCCTCCTGTTCTGTGCTTCGTCGTCGACGTGTATTGCGCGGGGTTGTGTTATTTCGAGCAAGTGTCCAACTGAAGTCTTTTGACTTAAAAGTTAAATTAAAAAATTTATTAAGAGACAGTTGATTTCTCTTCAAGCCATTCATTCCAGCCACTAATTATCCATAATAGCAGTTCCATTTTCACACAGGATTTTCTCCGCTTCTTCAAAACCAACTACGAGGATTCTTTTGTCAGGAGCAGACCGATAGCCAATTTTCGAGCTGTTGCCTTCAGTTAACCTGAAAGTGTCTTTGCTCAGGTTACTGTCCGAAATAAAACCAGGGTTCAGGGACGTCCCAATAGCTCCTCCTTTTGCTCTAAATGAAACCCAGTCCTAGATTTATCATTATTTGGCACATTTGCGGTTTAATCTAAACCTTTATCTTTAAAATATTGAAATTCGCTTTTAAAAAATTAAAGAACCGGCACTGTTTTTTGTTCGCGTTCTCTTTTCCCGTAGTTATGCGTTCGTTTTTAATCTACACGTGTTTCATCAGGTAGGCATCACTGGTGCCGTTCAGGCATAATTCGGACATACGCAATTATTAAACTGCTTCGGCACTTATCCCGTTCGAAATTCACGCACGACCACTTCGTACACACATCACTTCTTCATCCTTGAGAAGACACGGTTCCTTTTCATTTTAACTATTCCCATTACCCACATCGTGTAGAATTCAAGTAGCGTGAGAAACTGGACTTAAACGAAGCCAGTCGCCGAGGACATCGCTTGACGGACGGTGCCACATCAGCTGCTGGTGAACGACTGGAGTAGGTCGGCAGTGGTGGAGGCTACGGTCGGACACACCACGCTGCAAGACCGTTTGGCACCTGTGGTCGGGGAGTCCACGTAGTCACTGTAGGAATGCAGGTGACTGGCTGTTGTTGTAGGTAAACACGGATATTGCCTTTTATTGTTCATCCACTTCATGCCTTCGTAGGGTCAATTTCTGTAAGCCCATTTTCTTTCGAATGTTTCTTTTTAATTGCTAAGAATGATAGGTCTAAATATGTAAGTATATTTTTCGTGACTAATGAGAAAAATTACAATTGATCCACATTAATGTAAGGACTTACACAAAAGAAATCAACACATCTACATTTAAGGTTTTCAGTTGTTTGTGTTCTGCCAATTCTCGAGTAATTTTACTGTTTTCATTTGTTACTTTGACGGATAATGCCATGAACAATAAACACTTTCCACTTCTTGATACTCTCCTTTTTAACACTTATTCTTACTAAACTCACTAATGAAAATTAAATAGAATTGTGTGTTACGTTAATGTGGAATGAGCAGTAAGAATTAGTTTACACCTGGATCTTTACTGGAATTGTTGTTGTTGTTGTGGTCTTCAGTCCTGAGACTGGTTTGATGCAGCTCTCCATGCTACTCTATCCTGTGCAAGCTTCTTCAACTCCCAGTACCTACTGCAACCTACATCCTTCTGAATCTGCTTAGTGTATTCTTCTCTTGGTCTCCCCCTACGATTTTTACCCTCCAAGCTGCCCTCCAATACTAAATTGGTGATCCCTTGATGCCTCAGAACATGTCCTACCAACCGATCCCTTCTTCTGGTCAAGTTGTGCCACAAACTTCTCTTCTCCCCAATCCTATTCAATACTTCCTAATTAGTTATGTGATCTACCCGTCTAATCTTCAGCATTCTTCTGTAGCACCACATTTCGAAAGCTTCTATTCTCTTCTTGTCCAAACTATTTATCGTCCATGTTTCACTTCCATACATGGCTACACTCCATACAAATACTTTCAGAAACGACTTCCAGACACTTAAATCTATACTCGATATCTACAAATTTCTCTTCTGCAGAAACGCTTTCCTTGCCATTGCCGGTCTACATTTTATATCGTCTCTACTTCGACCATCATCAGTTATTTTGCTCACCAAATAGCAAAACTCATTTGCTACTTTAAGTATCTCAGTTCCTAATCTAATTCCCTCAGCATCACCCGACTTAATTCGACTACATTCCATTATCCTCGTTTTGCTTTTGTTGATGTTCATCTTATATCCTCCCTTCAAGACACCATCCATTCCGTTCAACTGCTCTTCCAAGTCCTTTGCTGTCTCTGACAGAATTACAATGTCATCGGCAAACCTCAAGGTTTTTATTTCTTCTCCATGGATTTTAATACCTACTCCAAATTTTTCTTTTGTTTCCTTTACTGCTTGCTCAATATACAGATTGAATAACATCGGGGAGAGGCTACAACCCTGTCTTACTCCCTTCCCAACCACTGCTTCCCTTTCATGTCCCTCGACTCTTATAACTGCCATCTGGTTTCTGTACAAATTGTAAATAGCCTTTCGCTCCCTGTATTTTACCCCTGCCACCTTTAGAATTTGAAAGAGAGTATTCCAGTCAACATTGTCAAAAGCTTTCTCTAAGTCTACAAATGCTAGAAACGTAGGTTTGCCTTTCTTTAATCTTTCTTCTAAGATACGTCGTAAGGTCAGTATTGCCTCACGTGTTCCAGTATTTCTACGCAATCCAAACTGATCTTCCCCGAGGTCGGCATCTACTAGTTTTTCCATTCGTCTGTAAAGAATTCGTGTTAGTATTTTGCAGCTGTGGCTTATTAAACTGATTGTTCGGTAATTTTCACATCTGTCAACACCTGCTTTCTTTGGGATTGGAACTACCAGTAGCTATTCAAACCCATTACAGTCTGTAGACAAAATTCGTGAGATATGTAATTTTAATTGTTGCTATATTTGTTGCTCTGTATGCTTTTCTATATATTCAACATTTAACATCAGTGTTAAAAACATAAGTGTTCTGGAATCGATTATTATCATCCTTCGACGTTTTTGGATCAAAGATGAAATCAAAGTCAGCATCGATATTTTACCAGTGTAACAAATCGGTAACGGGTGCTGGAATCTGCTACTGCAAAAATAGTCCTGGAGTTCACGTGGAGCTCATTGTACGACGAGGCGCTTTCATGCCTCTAAGTCAGTCCTTCGAGTCCTCTCATGCAGTTTCGTCACAGGTTTAACGTCTGATTTGGCTCATGGTCCAATACACAATGACGAAATCGCTTAGAAAATTGCAGTCATGTTCCCTTTTGGAAGCATAAACAGACGGAAATAAAAGTCGCAGCACCAAAAAAATAATTAATGTAGAGAAATGAAATTTGTCTACGTAACATATTTAAGTGATTGACGTTGCAAGATCACAAGTTAATGTAAGCGCGAGATATGCCATTGCAAATATCAAACGTTGATACATTAATAACCGGTGCATGTTGAACGCAAGCATGCAACAGTGCATGCACTGTGTTGTTGTATGGGGCCCAGAAGTCATTTTGTGGGATGGAGTTCCATGTCTGTTGCACTTGGTTGGTCAATACAGGGACACTTAATGCTGTTTGCGGATGACGCCGTAATCGTCTTCCGATGATGTCCCTGTTCGCCCAGTTGGAGACAAGTGTGGTGATCGAGCAGGCCAAGGCAACATGTCGTCGCTCTGCAGAGCATGTTGGATTACAACAATTGTATATGGGCGAGCGTTATCCTGTTGGAAGACACCCGTGGAATGCAGTTAATGAATGGCAGCACAACGCCTCGAATCACCATAGTGACGTACGAACTGGTAGTCAGGGTGCGTGGGGTAACCCCGGGCAGTGCTCCTGCTGGCATACGGAATCGTTTCCCAGTCTGGTGTGTCTAGCATGAAGGCAGGTTGCTGGCAGGTCCTCAACTGGCCTCCTCCTGACCAACACACGCCCATCACTGGCACCGAGGCAGAACCAGCGTTCATCAGAAAACACCGCAGACCCCCGGCGCCTCCTTCATTGAGCTCTCGCTTCTAACAGCCGTGTACCGCAAGTCTCTAGAGGAACGGAAGGTTCCAAATGATTGGAAAAGAGCACAGGTAGTCCCAGACTTCTAGAAGGGTCGTCGAGCAGATGCGCAAAACTATAGACCTATATCTCTGACGTCGATCTGTTGTAGAATTTTAGAACATGTTTTTTGCTCGAGTGTCACGTCGTTTTTGGAAACTCAGAATCTACTATGTAGGAATCAACATGGATTCCGGAAACAGCGATCGTGTGAGACCCAACTCGCTTTATTTGTTCATGAGACCCAGAAAATATTAGATACAGGCTCCCAGGTAGATGCTATTTTTCTTGACTTCCGGAAGGCGTTCGATACAGTTCCGCACTGTCGCCTGATAAACAAAGTAAGAGCCAACGGAATATCAGACCAGCTGTGTGGCTGGATTGAAGAGTTTTTAGCAAACAGAACACAGCGTGTTGTTATCAACGGAGAGACGTCTACAGACGTTAAAGTAACCTCTGGTGTGCCACAGGGGAGTATTACGGGACCATTGCTTTTCACAATATATATAAATGACCTAGTAGATAGTGTCGGAAGTTCCATGCGGCTTTTCGCGGATGATGCTGTAGTATACAGAGAAGTTGCAGCATTAGAAAATTGTAGCGAAATGCAGGAAGATCTGCAGCGGATAGGCACTTGGTGCAGGGAGTGGCAACTGACCCTTAACATAGACAAATGTAATGTATTGCGAATACATAGAAACAAGGATCCTTTATTGTATGATTATATGATAGCGGAACAAACACTGGTAGCAGTTACTTCTCTAAAATATCTGGGAGTATGCGTGCGGAACGATTTGAAGTGGAATGATCATATAAAATTAATTGTTGGTAAGGCGGGTACCAGATTGAGATTCATTAGGAGAGTCCTTAGAAAATGTAGTCCATCAACAAAGGAGGTGGCTTACAAAACACTCGTTCGACCTATACTTGAGTATTGCTCATCAGTGTGGGATCCGTACCAGATCGGGTTCACGGAGGAGATAGAGAAGATCCAAAGAAGAGCGGCGCGTTTCGTCACAGGGTTATTTGGTGACCGTGATAGCGTTACGGAGATGTTTAACAAACTCAAGTGGCAGACTCTGCAAGAGAGGCGCTCTGCATCGCGGTGTAGCTTGCTCGCCAGGTTTCGAGAGGGTGCGTTTCCGGATGAGGTATCGAATATATTGCTTCCCCCTACTTATACCTCCCGAGGAGATCACGAATGTAAAATTAGAGAGATTAGAGCGCGCACAGAGGCTTTCAGACAGTCGTTCTTCCCGCGAACCATACGCGACTGGAACAGGAAAGGGAGGTAATGACAGTGGCACGTAAAGTGCCCTCCGCCACACACCGTTGGGTGGCTTGCGGAGTATAAATGTAGATGTAGATGTAGACACCACTGAAGTCGCAAATGTGGGTGCTTTAGGGTCAGTGGAATGCACGCTACAGAGCATCTGGCTCTGAGATATCCTTGAAGTAACCAATCTGTTGAGTCACTGTGGTGCCAAGTGCTGCTCCGATTTCTGCTCCAGACTCGGTACGATGCGCTAGAGCCGTCACGGAGAACACAGTGGTCTTCCCTCTCGGCAGTGCCACGTGGTCGTCGGGGGTCCGGTATTGTTGCGGATGTACATTGTCGTGACAACCGCTGCCAGCCGTCATGTATGGTGGCTACATTCCTTCCGGTGTTGGTAATGGCATCTCTGTCACCTTAAAGGCATTCTTAACTAACATCGACTCATCACGTCCAATCTCAAAACCAACTAACGCTCATGACCACTGCAGCGTGTAATTAAAGCAAACCTGCTTTGCATCCTCATGGTGGCGCTACTAGCGCCATTCTTACGTGACTGCAGCGAAATCCCTACAGACATCATTTTCCAGATGTAGAAACACGCGTACCAACTTTCGTTTATGTTGCACAATTTTTTCTCGGTTTGAAGATTTTATTCCGTTAGTGTATGATGGTGTCTCAAATGAAAATCTTTAAGGACTGATGAAAGAAATGAAAAATGTCTTTGACAGCTAGAAGTAAGCGAGTATGTGCGAAACAGTGTGTTACCTATTCAGTACGTCGCAAAACCATGCAGATGCACACAGTGACAACCTAAAGGTAGCAACTTGCACCAGAGATGGACAGCGCTCTGCCATTCGGTCTCTTCATTGAGAATCTTCATTATAGGTGTTAATGTCAACTGCAGAATGTAGTATCCCTTTGGTGGTCTATGTTCGCTACAGCAGTAAATCTACGAACGACATTAGAAGTTTACTAAGATGTTAATCCCGTGATTGTTGCCCTATGTTCGGGTTGATCGCACTGCGGTGTTACGTTATGAATCCACAAAATAGATCAGGCATCACAAGAAGAACTGCAGAGTGTAACTAAATGAGATTGCAGGAATTGTAGAGATTAGTCATGGCTCGGCGCACGACAGTGTGCATGGTGTGGTCCTTCGGACAATATATCTGCAAGTTGGGTACCTGGATAACGCTCTCTCGAAGTGCCACAACTTAGGTGACACGTTGAACAGGAAGGTGTGCTTTCCTTGTGTATATTGCCACTGTATAGTATATCGGGGTCTTCTACCATCAACTTGAAACAGAGAGAGTAAGTAAACAGTGGCGCCATTTCCGTTAACCTAAACCACAGGAGTTCTGAACACAGTCTTTAGTGATGCGGGATGGATATGGTGTCCCATTTCGTACGACAATACCTGCATCGTGTGTGAGCACTACACAGTCGCCACGCACTGCTGTTACTACTGTATCACACCGAAACTCCTAAAATCACGTTCAGCATACAATCTAATCTAAACTACACAGGTTGCTGCCTGTAGGTGTTCTGTAAGAACATAACGATCCACTACCAGAAGCGTGAAGTAGGAGCGTCTTCCACATCTACCAAATTCACCAGTACTTTCCTCGAGTGATTTCTCCATTCATTGGCCACGCAAAGGAGCAACGACTAGGAATAGTTCCGCTGTGATAAAGCATATTCCAAAACAACCTCTGTTTAGCGGGTATTCAGACACATTGTAGGAGTATGTGAATCTACATTTAGTATGCAGGAGATTATGTTGAAAGATGATGCATGCTTGAGTACATACGCATGTGTTCAGCATGGAGGTGAGTGTTTTTCGAATTAATTGCTTACCACACTGACCCATAAAATAATCTTTGCAACTCATGTTTGTATTTCGTTTTACATTTATCGTCAATGAAATAGGTTTTAAAGAAAACGTAACTTTGAGAACTTATTACTATTGCTGTACGAAAAGCCCGCGCTGGCGATGTGAGAGTTGTGAGGCAGACGGCTTGTCCGCAATCTGTTGCAGGCCATCAACGGCGGCATCGTGATGGTGAGCTTCTTCAACAACTTCCTCAGCTGTTCCGACAGCGCGTCGCTGCATGACGTCATCGGTAAGTCGCCAGCCACGGCTGCCTCCTCCTGTCCGCACAGTTCGGCGCCGAGGCAGAGAAGTTCGCGAGCCGGCGTCGCTTTGCCTGAGCGCTGGCTCGGCTCGGACCAGCTCTGAATACCGCTCCCAGTAATTGTACTGAAAGCAAAGTTACCTGCGCGCTAACGGCCAAGCGTGGTAATTACACACTGCGTTCCTAAAACAACTAAGCAAACAACCAGTATTTACAAGTTAGACAGCGTGGTCACTATCTGCTGCAAGTATTTATATATTCATTTTTTAAATTCAACCGTCTTTTTCTTGTTGCAGTCTGTATTTGTCAACGCTGAAGAAACGTGTCGCCTTTTGCGTTAAGGTGTCTTAGTGAATTTGATCTTGAAGGTCACAGTTTTGTTTTTATATGGAATAACTACACGTTAGAAAACAGATGACGCCATAATTTTACATTAATAAATTATTGCTTACAGTTATTTTTTTGATGCAGAAATCTGCGTATCCTCACATCAATCTAACAAAACAGTTGCGACACTCCGTCTCGTTTTTGTTAGCCACCACTCCGTCTCGCTTTTGTTACTCACAGCGATAGCAGCGCTCCATGCGGCCAGCAGTGACACTACTGAAAATGAAATCGAATGATTGCGAATACTAACGTTTTTACCCATTAGCAACATACACACTGGGAGGTAAGAAACCGTACAGTACAGGACAGACTGCTTATGCATGTCTTGTAATGTACAGATATATACTCAATGATGTTATTTTTGTCTAATAATAAAAAATTCCTAGCAAACACTAGAAGCGATAACCTTTTGCAGAAAGACGCCGTGTATCTTCCCAGCAAAGCAGAGTATTGTTCACTACACTTTCAACTGATTCAGTGAAGTGGAATGTAAGAAACATACATGGAATATAATAACCACATTATTTAAGGTTCTAAATATCCTACCATAAATGTAGCGTAAGGGAAATATCACACGGACGTAATAATAAACCGTCAAATGCAATAAAACAGTTTTCCAACACAGAAGAAACTAATAGAACAATTTTTGCTAAATCTGAGCCACAAACGACAAGAGTCTAAAACACGCTCTCTTTTGAAGCAAAACTAATTATATTTACAAAAATATTCGTGTATTGCAAAGTCGAATAAAGTGTAAGAATGGGTCAATCATTAGACTCCATAAAATAGTTTTAAGTGTCAAAGAAATTGCCTATGATAATTACAGACAGACAATAAAAGAAATGTTGATTTTCATGCGTGAAATATGTGTTTATATTCTCTTCCTTTCAGCAGAATAAGCTGCAAATCTACACATATTCAAAAGTATTTCTTCATGAATTAGTAGTAGTCTGTTATTGAATCAGTATGATACGGCTGTTTTTGCATGTATTTTACGACAGTTCATGTCTCTTGGTAATTTACTAATGCATGAAATGCAAATAATAACAACTATTTCTTTAACTAATTAGAAAATAATTTAAACCAAACATTATCCTTACAGCACATGTGACCGTCTGCTTTCTGACCGCTTGGAGCGCTAGTGTCGCTGTAGCTTTCAAACGGTAATAGCTTTCGCACCAGAGAATATGGTAATAGGTTAGAGGCCTCGCTCTCATTTCACGGTTAACAGTCGACACATTTTGATGCTACATCTTCCTGTTCTATGGTTTTCATATTTCGTAAGCTAACTGCTGTGGAACGCCCTTAAAGATCTTGCTCTAACTGCCAATTTTTCTTACGAGACCTGTGGGTGGTTTCTGTCCTAACCACTTGTTCACTTGGGTTTCCTTTTCTATTTCGTTTGTGTAAGTGTTACCGACCTTATGAAGTAACATCTGTTCGTTTCGTTTCTGTTCTCCTCCCCCCCCCCCTCTCTCTCTCTATCCATCTATCTCTCTATCTATCTACGTATTTACTTATATACAAGATTATCCCCTGATGTCTAGTAGAAGAGATGTGTTTCACGGTGGTGAAGGTGAACATGCGCTCATACCTCTTAAGGCATACATTTCAGAGCCCATGCTTCCTAAATATCTTTTTGTTGTTTTGGTCCATACTGGCACGTCTGAAAGCTGTCTAGCAACAGCTGTGCCCACAATTATATTCCACTGTAAGCACTGTCACACGTATCAGAATGATTTTCGCTTACAACTTTCGACTCGTCCGTTATCGGACCAGGGTCTCTTGCCTCAAATTGATACATTTTTTCCTTCTCCATCATTCCTGAAATTCTGTAATATCAACACAGTGTGTGTGTGTGTGTGTGTGTTTTGCGGGCGCGCACATGATCTTTTTTTTTTTTTTACTTCAGAGATGTTATCATAATGTTAAGATATTTTGAGCGAGTGGGATTGCCGCTACTTGCGGTGGGGGCTAAGTAAATTTCTATGTGGCTCTAATATGTCTCACCGAGTTATTCGGATGGTATGGTTAGAGGTTATCTGGAGTGTGTCACAGAACCATGAGAGGAGCGTGGTGATGTGGCACTGTTCTGATAATCGCTTGTCAGTGTGTTGTCCTAGAATTTTAATTATTAACGTGAATAGTCAGTTATATGTCGTGAGCTCTTGGTGATTCAACATGGTTTTCATTTGGGCCTTTTCGTAGTAATTTCCTCCCTTCATTAGGAGGAGCCTTTACTTGTTTACTCTCGGTTTTCGCTTGTGATTCTGTTCTGTGAGGTGCTCTATAGCATTCACATTGTTATGGCTCCATGGTGGACGTGTTTCAAATGCAGAGGAGTCTTATACTATACTGGTGACCAAAGTTAAAACAATAAACGCAGATTTTGCAAGGTTGCGTTTATTTTGCCACGAAAATGTGTAAAGAGGTGATGGTAAAATACAAACAATGTAGAGAATGCAGACCATAAATAACTACTCTATGCATAACGGTACACAAAATTTTTCTTCGTTTTTTCCAACTTAACGGATCTGCACGCACATTTCGACAAATGGTTAATGTGCTCAAGTGGGGTGTGACCACCTCTGGCAACAATAATGGCCTGACAAGGATGGACATTCTGTCAATGATGTCATCAATCTGATGTTGAGGCAATAACGCCCATTCTTACTGCAAAGCTGCTCGCAAGTCTTGCAGAGTGGTTGATGGATGCTGACGTGATGCATACAATTGTCGTACATGAAGACTAATGCCTCGTCAAATACTGCCGACACGGTTGCACTATCGGTCGGAGGATGGCATTCACGTATCGTACAGCCGTTACGGCGTCTTCCATGACCACCAGCGGAGTACGCCGGCCCTACATAAAGCCACCCCAAAACAGCAGGAAATCTCCACATTGCTGCACTCGCTGGACAGTGTGTCTAAGTCGTTCATCCTGACCGGGTTGCCTCCAAACACGTCTCCGACGATTGTCTGGTTGAAGCCATATGCGACACTCATCGGTGAAGAGAACGTGATGCCATCCTGAGCGGTACATTCGGCATGTTGTTGGGCCCATCTGTACCGCACTGCATAGTGTCGTGGTTGCAAAGATGGACTTCGCCATAGACGTCTGGAGTGAAGTTGGGCATCATGCAGCCTATTGCGCACAGTTTGAGTCGTAACACGACGTCCCGTGACTGCACGAAAAGCATTATTCAACATGGTGGCGTTGCTGCCAGGGTTCCTCTGAGCCATAATCCATAGGTAGCGGTCATACACTGCAGCAGTAGCCTTTGGGCGGTCTGAGTGAGGCACGCCATCGACAGTTCCTGTATCTCTGTATCTCTTCCAGAACCGAACAACATCGCTTTCGTTCAATCCGAGACTCCTGGACACTTTCCTTGTTGAGAGCCCTTCTTCTGACAAAGTAACAATACGGACGGGATCGAACCGCGGTATTGACCGTCTAGCCATGGTTGAAGTACAGACAACACGTGTCGTGTACCTCCTTCCTGGTGGAATGTCCGGAACTGAACCGCTGTCGCCCCCCCCCCCCCCCCCTGGTCTAATAGGCGCTGCTCATGCATGGTTGTTTACATCTTTGGACGGGTTTAGTGACACCTCTAAACAGTCAAAGGAACTGCGCCTCCAGTACAATATTCACATCCAGCGTTTATCTTCAAGAGTTCTGGGAACCGGGGTTATGCAAAAGTTTTTTTAATGTGTGTAATGAAACATCAGTTTTCACAATTAAACTACTAGCCCCACGAAATTGTACTCGCAGCATAAACTGGCTTTTCACGTCCTCTGGGCCAGAACCGTCTTTGCAGCCAGAAACATCTAAAGTTGTCATCCCATTGACCTTCCGTCAGCAGTATAGTCTCATAAGTCTTCTGTACGATGTATGACGTCATGATCTCTTCATTGTCCTTCAGGATGGAATACAGGTATTTAGTATTAAATAGTAACGGCGATAATGTCGAACGCTTGTATTTTCGTTGCATTCGGTTTCCCCGCCAGTCTAAAAAGATTCTCGACTATATTAAGAAAAGATAGAGAGAAGTTAAGATGGCAGTTTCAAAGCTCGAAATGTTCTACGTACGCACCTCTATGTCTCCCGCACACTTGAGTAAAACGCTCGAGTTCGTCATACAACCGTGTGCAACTGTGGGAAAAGTCCTTCATTGAGATACTGTTCTCGTTCGACACGTTGAATTGCACGTCGATTATGGTCAAAGTGTTGACCATTGACGTGTATTTGTGCACTTTGTCGGCGTCTCCCAGGTTCGTATTGATAACGCCAAAACTAGTCACCCTTGATGATACTTCCCGGAAAAGTACTGCAAGCGTTTTGCATTTCAGTCAGTTCGCAGCATGCGTCCACAAATCGATTTTGTACCGCACTCAAGGCATGCAGCACAAACTGAGCTCAAGGTTTTCCCATCTTCAAATTATTCTGGAGAACTTATTCAACACTATATTTTGAGATCTTGCTCGTTTGCGATTTGTTACCCAAAAAAGTGACATACAACGGCCACACATAATTGCTAAATAGCGATGGTCACAAGTGACCGATCGAATGAACATCTGTTGTTTACGGTTGTTAGCTGAAGCTGCCTCTGTTGTTACCACGCTGACGCCGGGAATATTTTGATTGGACGATATATAGGACAATCAGAAAATGTGTGAAATGCTTGTAGGTATGTTACAGGTCAGGTTGTACTGAGACATAAATGTTACGAAATAAATTCGATACGTTGCTCCGTTTCCGAGTTATGTAGCATTGAAGTTAGCCAATCAGATCGGCGCGCGCGTAAATTCAGGTTTCAGCTAACGAGACACAGCCAGCTCTCGTTGGGCAACACCGCCCCTGGCAGGCAGCTTGAATGCGAGCGCGCGACGATCTGATTGGCTAACTTCAATGCTAAATAACTCGGAAACGGAGCAACGTATCGAATTTATTTCGTAACATTTATGTCGTAGTACAACCTGCCCTGTAACATCCCTACAACCATTTCACACATTTTCTGACCACCCTGTGTATTGCTGCATGTTGAGGTAACTGTGGTTAGTACCTTTGGTGAGACTCATGCATAACGTTCTTCAGTTGGTCCTTTTCTTTTACGTGAACAAAAGCTTCACTGCTACCTGTACTCCAACAAATTACACGTAATGTTCCACTGCAGGATGTCGCTAATAAATCTTCAGAGCTTGTTATCGTTCTACATCAGTGGTGTCACACTTCTGAACAATCCAAACAACTAAACGTGTGCGCTACTCGAATGGGGCGTGGATGGTGAAGGAGACCGGTAACGGCATCTTGTCGCTTCAAATGGACAAAACTGACAGTCTTTCGCGAACATCAGTGCGTTCGGTGTAGTTCTTTAGTTGCTCAGCAGTCTTCTTTTTACAGTGTTCTATTTTAAATACAAATAGCAGTCAAAGGAAAAAAGTAGGTCAAATGTTTATTATTTCAATAGTAATTGCCATACCTATTAATAGATTTACCCCACTGTGAGACAAGACCGTCAGTCTCTCAATGGAAAAAAGTTGCAGGGGCAACAGTCTGGATGATTGACTGATCTGGCCTAGTAACACTAACCAAAACGGCTTTGCTGTACTGGTACTGCGAACGGCTGAAAGCAAGGGAAAATTACAGCCGTAATTTTTCCCGAGGGCACGCAGCTTTACTGTATGGTTAAATGATGATGGCGTCCTCTTGGGTAAAATATTCCGGAAGTAAAATAGTCCCCCATTCGGATCTCCGGGCGGGGGGCTACTCAAGAGGACGTCGTTATCAGGAGAAAGAAAACTGGCGTTCTGCCGACCGGAGCGTGGAATGTCAGATCCCTTAATCGGGCAGGTAGGTTAGAAAACATAAAAAGGGAAATGGATAGGTTAAAGTTAGATATAGTGGGAATTAGTGAAGTTCGGTGGCAGGAGGTACAAGACTTTTGGTCAGGTCAATACAGGGTTATCAATACAAAATTAAATAGGGGTAACGCAGGAGTAGGTTTAATAATGAATAAAAAAATAGGAGTTCGGGGAAGCTACTACAAACAGCATAGTGAACGCATTATTGTGGCCATGATAGACACGAAGCCCATGCCTACTACAGTATTACAAGTTTATGTGCCAACTAGCTCTGCAGCTGATGAAGAAATTGATGAAATGTATGATGAGATAAAAGAAACTATTTAGGTAGTGAAGGGAGACGAAAATTTAATAGTGATGGGTGACTGGAATTAGAGAGTAGGAAAAGGGAGAGAAGGAAACATAGTAGGTGAATATGGATTGGGGGAAAGAAATGAAAGAGAAAGCCGTGTGGTAGAATTTTGCACAGAGCATGCCATAGCTAAAACTTGATTTAAGAATCGTAAAAGAACGTTGTACACATGGAAGAATCCTGGAAATACTAGAAGGTATCAGATAGATTATATAATGGTAAGACAGAGATTTAGGAACCAAGTATTAAATCGTAAGACATTTCCAGGGGCAGATGTGGGCTCTGACCACAATCTATTGATTATGAACTGTAGATTAAAACTGAAGAAACTGCAAAAAGGTGGTAATTTAAGGAGATGGAACCTGGACAAACTGATTAAACCAGAGGTTGTACAGAGTTTCAGGGGGAGCATAAATGAACAATTGACAGGAATGGGGGAAAGAAGCACAGTAGAAGAAGAATGGGTAGCTCTGAGGGATGAAGTAGTGAAGGCAGCAGAGGATCAAGTAGGTAAAAAGACGAGGGCTAGTAGAAATCCTTGTGTAACAGAAGAAATATTGAATTTAATTGATGAAAGGAGAAAATATAAAAATGCAGTAAATGAAGCAGGCAAAAAGGAATACTGACGTCTCAAAAATTAGATCGACAGGAAGTGCAAAATAGCTAAGCAGGGATGGCTAGAGGACAAATGTAAGGATGTAGAGGCTTATCTCACGAGGGGTAACATAGATACTGCCTGTAGGAAAATTAAAGAGAGCTTTGCAGGAAAGGGAACCACTTGCATGAATATCAAGAGCTCAGATGGAAACTCAGTTCTAAGCAAAGAGGGGAAAGCAGAAAGGTGGAAGGAGTATATAGAGGCTCTATACATGGGCGTCGTACTTGAGGACAATATTCTGGAAATGGAAGAGAATGTAGATGAAGACGAAATGGAAGATAGAATACTGCGTGAAGAGTTTGACAGAGCACGGAAAGACCTGAGTCGAAACAAGGCCCCGGGAGTAGACAACATTCCATTAGAACTACTGACGGCTGTGGGAGAGCCAGTCCTGACAAAACTCTACAATCTGGTGAGCAAGATGTATGGGATAGGCGAAATACCCTCAGACGTCTAGAAGAATATAATAATTCCAATGCCAAAGAGAGCAGAGGTTGACAGATGTGAAAATCGCCGAACAATCAGTTTAATAAGTCACAGATGCAAAATACTAACACGAATTCTTTACAGACGAATGGAAAAACTAGTAGAAGCCGACCTGGGGAAGATCAGTTTGGATTTCGTAGAAATATTGGAACACGTGAGGCAATACTGACCTTACAACTTATCTTAGAAGAAAGATTAATGAAAGGCAAAGCTACGTTTCTAGCATTTGTAGACTTAGAGGAAGCTTTTGACAATGTTGTTTCGAATACTCTCTTTCAAATTATAAAGGTGGCAGGGGTAAAATACAGGGAGCTAAAGGCTATTTACAATTTGTACAGAAACCAGATGGCAGTTATAAGAGTCGAGGGACATGAAAGGGAAGGAGCGGTTGGGAAGGGAGTGAGACACGGTGGCAGCCCCTCCCCGATGTTACTCAATCTGCATATTGAGCAAGCAGTAAAGGAAACAATAGAAGAATTCAGAGTAGGTATTAAAATCCATGGAGAAGAAATAAAAACTTTGAGGTGCGCCGATGACATTGTAATTCAGTCAGAGACAGCAAAGGACTTGGAAAAGCAGTGGAACGGAACGTACAGTGTCTTGAAAGGAGGATATAAGATGAACATCAACATCGCGTATAGATTTAAGTATCAGGAAGTTGTTTCTGGAAGTATTTCTATGGAGTGTAGCCATGTATGGAAGTGAAACATGGACGATAAATAGCTTGGGCAAGAAGAGAATGGAAGCTTTCGAAATGTGGTGATACAGAAGAATGCTGAAGATTAGATGGGTAGTTGACATAAATAATGAGGAGGTATTGAACAGAATTGGGGAGAAGAGGAGTTTGTGGCACAACTTGACAAGAAGAAGGGATCTATTGGTAGGACATGTTCTGAGGCATCAAGGGATCATCAATTTAGTATTGTAGGGCAGCGTGGAGGGTAAAAATCGTAGAGGGAGACCAAGAGATGAATACACTAAACAGATTAAGATTGCAGTAGATACTGGGAGATGAAGAAGCTTGCACAGGATAGAGTAGCATGGAGAGCTGCATCAAACCAGTCTCAGTACTGAAGACCACAACAACAACAACAACAAGGAACCATGAGTGTATCCAGGAGTGCACCTCTCCGTTCGGCTCAAACCAACGGTAACGAATGTCTTTCTTCATGGCTTACGGAAATTGCATGGGGAGAGATTGGGACTGCATGGAGAACGTGTCAGTGATTCCAAGCGAAACTTCTGGAGCGTATTGGAAACAACCATAGCAACACATGGGCGAGCACACATTGAAAAGCCTTTACACTTTCTGCACATAGTCCCAATATCTCCCCATGCGATTTCCAAATTTCTGGATCTCCGAAAAAGGACATTCGTGATCGTCTATTCGCTTCGGAGGAAGAGTTTGACATCTGGATGCAATAATGGCCCCTCAGGCAACCGCAAACATTTTTCCATGAAGACACTGATAATCTTGAATCACATTGAGGTGAATATATTTGTAGTTATGGCGATTACTTTTGAAAATAATTAACAGCTTTCTTATTGTTTTCCTTTTCATTGACTGCCCCTTATAGAATAGTGTTTCTTAGTGCCATGTGTAATAATTTTCTATTGCTAACGTAAGTAGTAGGTGGTACAAGTCTAGCGGTTACTGCACTACTTCCCAAGTGGCGGCTGCAGGAGCGTTAGGCGAGAGGAATCAAATTTCATTTTCACTGGGACTTTGCTCTCTCTGTTCATCCTACTATCAAGGGAAACTCCCCAGCGTACCCAGCCCCCCCCCCCTCTCCCTCAGATTTAGTGGTAACAGTCAAATACTGAGAGCATATCAAGCATGAAAACAGGAGGAAGATGCACTGAACTGTGAAATAAGGAGCAGAACACAAACAGTAAAGTAGTCCAAGCTCAAGATGACCAACATCGAGCGAACTGGAAGAGCCACGGCGTCTGTTTATGTAATCACTGTGTCGGATTATAAAGCCGAACATCCGTGTTCAAATTTTCCTCGTGCCCCCTTTTTTCAGAAACTAATAAACTGTCCATCCTTCAGTGATGTGTCAGTTCTCTTTCTGTAGTCTTGGCAAGTGTCACTGGTTGTAGAATATGAGTTAGATGGTAACAATATATTAACGTTCCAAGTAAATGTGATGAAAACTGAGAGCAGGCGAGATGCCGCATAGAACTCTCACAGAAATGAAAACAAATAAATAGTTGTGAACTATGTACAACAAAGGAATTCAAGAGTAAAAATTACGAAAACATCAAAAATACATTTTTTAAAAGAGTACAAGGAAAACTGTGTGATCCTGAAACCGTTGCGTTCAGTTGTTGCAGCATATGTGACAAACTGTTATATTTTTGTAATAACATTGGGAAAGGTCACATTGTCGTTGTTGTTGTGGTCTTCAGTCCTGAGACTGGTTTGATGCAGCTCTCCATGCTACTCTATCCTGTGCAAGCTTCTTCGTCTCCCAGTACCTACTGCAATCTACATCCTTCTGAATCTGCTTAGTGTATTCATCTCTTGGTCTCCCCCTATGATTTTTACCCTCCACGCTGCCCTCCAATACTAAATTGGTGATCCCTTGATGCCTCAGAACATGTCCTACCAACCGATCCCTTCTTCTGGTCAAGTTGTGCCACAAACTTCTCTTCTCCCCAATCCTATTCAATACTTCCTCATTAGTTATGTGATCTACCCATCCAATCTTCAGCATTCTTCTGTAGCACCACATTTCAAAAGCTTCTATTCTCTTCTTGTCCAAACTATTTACCGTCCATGTTTCACTTCCATACATGGCTACACTCCATACAAATACTTTCAGAAATGACTTCCTGACACTTAAATCTATACTCGATGTTAACAAATTTCTCTTCTTCAGAAACGCTTTCCTTGCCATTGCCAGTCTACATTTTATATCCTCTCCACTTCGTCCATCATCAGTTATTTTGCTCCCCAAATAGCAAAACTCCTTTACTATTTTAAGTGTCTCATTTCCTAATCTAATACCCTCAGCATCACCCGACTTAATTCGACTACATTCCATTATCCTCGTTTTGCTTTTGTTGATGTTCATCTTATATCCTCCCTTCAAGACACCATCCATTCCGTTCAACTGCTCTTCCAAGTCCTTTGCTGTCTCTGACAGAATTACAATGTCATCGGCGAACCTCAAAGTTTTTATTTCTTCTCCAAGGATTTTAATACCTACTCCAAATGTTTCTTTTGTTTCCTTTACTGCTTCCTCGATATAGAGATTGAATAACATCGGGGAGAGGCTACAACCCTGTCCTACTCCCTTCTCAACCAATGCTTCCCTTTCATGTCCCTCAACTCTTATAACTGCCATCTGGTTGCTGTACAAGTTGTAAATAGCCTTTCGCTCCCTGTATTTTACCCCCGCCACCTTTAGAATTTGAAAGAGAGTATTCCAGTCAACATTATCAAAAGCTTTCTCTAAGTCTACAAATGCTAGAAACGTAGGTTTGCCTTTCCTTAATCTTTCTTCTAAGATAAGTCGTAAGGTCAGTATTGACTCACGTATTCCAGTAATTCTATGGAATCCAAACTGATCTTCCCCGAGGTCGGCTTCTACTAGTTTTTCCATTCGTCTGTAAAGAATTCGTGTTAGTACTTTTTAGGTGTGGCTTATTAAACTGATTGTTCGGTAATTTTCACATCTGTCAACACCTGCTTTCTTTGGAATTGGAATTATTATATTCTTCTTGAAGACTGAGGGTATTTCACCTGTTTCATACATCTTGCTCACCAGGTGGTAGAGTTTTGTCAGGACTGGCTCTCCAAAGGCCGTCAGTAGTTCCAATGGAATGTTGTCTACTCCGGGGGCCTTGTTTCGACTCAGGTCTTTCAGTGCTCTGTCAAACTCTTCACGCAGTATCGTATCTCCCATTTCATCTTCATCTACAACCTCTTCCATTTCCATAATATTGTCCTCAAGTCCATCGCTCTTGTATAGACCTTCTATATACTCCTTCCACCTTTCTGCTTTCCCTTCTTTGCTTAGAACTGGGTTTCCATCTGAGCTCTTGATGTTCATACATGTGGTTCTCTTATCTCCAAAGGTCTCTTTAATTTTCCTGTAGGCAGTATCTATCTTACCCCTAGTGAGATAAGCCTCTACATCCTTACATTTGTCCTCTAGCCATCCCTGCTTAGCCATTTTGCACTTCCTGTCGATCTCATTTTTGAGACGTTTGTATTCCTTTTTGCCTGCTTCATTTACTGCATTTTTATATTTTCTCCTTTCATCAATTAAATTCAATATTTCTTCTGTTACCCAAGGATTTCTACTAGCCCTCGTGTTTTTACCTACTTGATCCTCTGCTGCCTTCACTGCTTCATCCCTCAGAGCTACCCATTCTTCTTCTACTGTATTTCTTTGCCCCATTCCTGTCAATTGTTCCCTTATGCTCTCCCTGAAACTCTGTACAACCTCTGGTTCTTTCAGCTTATCCAGGTCCCATCTCCTTAAATTCCCACCTTTTTGCAGTTTCTTCAGTTTTAATCTACAGGTCATAACCAATAGATTGTGGTCAGAGTCCACATCTGCCCCTGGAAATGTCTTACAATTTAAAACCTGATTCCTAAATCTCTGTCTTACCATTATATAATGTATCTGATACCTTTTAGTATCTGCAGGGTTCCTCCATGTATACAACGTTCTATCATTCATATGAACACCTATATCGGACAAGGAGGCACATCTCACTCACTCACCAGGCGTACAAGTTAGGTACGTCGATAAGAGAATCCTATCATATGACACAAATACTGTCACAAATTTCCTGTATGCAAACCAGACATGACCTCCGTTGGAGGATTGGGTTGGCTTGTCACCCTGCCATCAAGAGTTTGCGGTTCCCGTTCGAGTGACACTTCTTCTCGGCTGCTAATAGAGCAGTTGTGCGGAATCGACATTAGTTATACGTCCCTTACACCACGACGTAGATATATATTTGAATACAGTGAACAGACACGTCTATGACTGGACGGACAGTCCACAATTTTGTGAAAAAGCGGGCTCGACTATTTCCCTCTTTACAGGCCTCGATGTTACCCATCCTGAGCTTGGATCTCCACTATTCGTATTTTGCTCCTTTTCTCACAGCTCAGTACACCTTCTTCCTATTTTCATGTTTGATTCGTGTTCAGTTTCTGACGGGCTATCCACTGGGCCCTTCTATCACTAAATCTGATGGGGGTACGGTGGGGAGCTTCCCCCGGAAGTGTTTCACCGTACCAGATTCTAAATTAGTCCTCCCTACTGAGTCAGCGAGAGCTCTTTCTATTCTATCAGTAGGCCGGCCGCTGTGGACGAGCTGTTCTAGGCGCTTCAGTCCGGAACCGCGCGACCGCTACGGTCGCAGGTTCGAATCCTGCCTCGGGCATGGATGTCTGTGATGTCTTTAGGTTAGTTAGGTTTTTGTAGTTCTAAGTTCTAGGGGACTGATGACCTCAGATGTTGAGTCCCATAGTGCTCAGAGCCATTTGAACCCTTTTTTTATATTCTGTCAGTACATGAGGAGTAATGCGCGTTGTGGCCGCCAATTATTATTTTCCGATACTCAATAACGCCGATCAAATCATGCACATCTTCATGAGCTATATTCTTTTCGTTGGCACGGTGCACTGATAACTGATGTATATCACATCCGAAAGCATTTGAGATCATTTCTACCGCGTTAGTAGCTTCCGCGCTGAATGCTAATTTTTCACTGTGAGCGAGCTTTCGACTGTAACATTTATTTAATTCATGTAGCGGCTGTTGACAGACAATGAAGCGAGCGCTGTAAGAATTAGTTTTTCCACACCCGCAACAAATGAAGGGTATGTAAGCCGTACAGTCGGCCTAATATTTCTGGTATCGTTAAAGTAGTATCATAAATATAGCTTATTTTCCAGTACTTTATGTTGTTGCGGCGGTTGGGGAAATCTTCAGGTTCAGAGCGATAAAACACTGGACGTGAACGGTTATTTGCAACTTCTACAGGAGCCAGGCTGCAGTTATAAGTGCCTAAGGTCATGTAAAAGAAGAAATAACTGAAAAGGGAATGAGTCAGGATTGTAGCGTAACCCTCATGTTATTGCATCTGTACAACGAGCGAGCAAAGACAAATTTACAAAAGGAGTTAATGTTCAGGGTGAGGAAATAAAATTTTTAAGGTTTGTCTGAAACGCCCTGCTTATGTCTGCAGGACCGAATAGGTAGTTGGAATTGTGGAAAGGGGCCAAAAGGAGGCTGTCAGTTACACACACTCAAACACATATAACTTTATTTAGTTGTCCCAACAATGCAGCAAAAATTTTTGAACTTGGTTATCGGCTGAATATGACACACTATCTTATGCCTTAAGGGCACAATCACTTAAATTTAAAAACGGCTGAACGCCATTAACTTAAAATTCATGCTCAAGACCGGATAATTAGGTGGCAGAAGGCCTCACGTAAGTAAGTTCTATTACTTTGCTGAAGGACCAACAAATCTAACACTTGAAAAGCAAACAAGTTTATCTCAAAGACGGCTGAAGGTGCATGATTTAAGACTGCAGGTAAAATTAATTGAAAAAAACACAAGGCAGAAGGCCCCACACAGTCTGATACTTTCGAAAGACAAGAACTTTAATTTAAAAACGGCTGAAGGTCGATTACTTAAAACAACTAAAATAATTTTTACTAGGCAGAAGGCCCAAAGCTTTATCTTTAAACAATATTTTACACAGGCTGAGGGCCCAAACGATCTAAGATTTAACAAGTAAGGAATTTAAATTTTAAAGCGGCAGAAGGCCCATTATTGAAAACCCAGCTAAAAGCATACAAATTCAAACCATCGGCTATAAGCCATTAAAATACACACCAATAAGAAAAGGCAGTACAGCCAGCGGCGCTCAGAAGTTTCCGGGGTTCGGTCTGCACTTGAAATATGGGAGACAGGTAGCCGACCCAACTATATCCGATCCGCCGGCAACCCAACCAAGAGACAGTCAACGGACCCACCGACAAAACGACTTGGTTTCCACCCGACCAGTGCACAACGAACTTCAAACCCAAAACGTAAAAGGCGTAGCCGCCCACAACCAAGTATCCATAAACTGTAAAAACTACACACACGTGTTGGACAGCGACAACGCGGTGAGGAATGGACACTGACGTCAGCGGCCAGGGCAGGTAACCGGAACGCTAACGGCCACAAGGCAGAGAATTCCGCTGGTGCAATTGGACTTCAAATAACCAAAACACAGTTGAACTCCACCGGATGGTGGCCTAACTTTCGCTGTTGCTCACGGGTACACCCCCAATAGCCAACCACGAGAACCAACGGCACAATGTGAACAGACTGGCTTCGGTAATTAAATCACCACTCAAGTTTGATGTCCTGGGTCGGTGAGCCACGAAGCCCGTAGCAGTCGGAACAGCTCCCACGCACTCCGACACGGCGTAGAGACCACCAGCGGGCCAGGCCGAATGCGCCGCCGGGAGATTTCCTGGATGATCCACACCAACCGACCGACTGCCGCACACCGGCTAGCCGGAAACTATAAGTACCAGACCAATGATAGTACAAGGTGCGAATATAGATACACACCGCTGCTGCCACACGAAAAAAGAGGAAGAACCACGGCATACCCGCGATAACCGCGGGAAACCAAATGCCGAGTAACAGTCAGGGTTTAAACCAGCACATAAGCCGGGGCCAGTACGACTCACTGTCTATGGTACTCCCGCAATTCTGTCAGAGTCGGCAAATGACTTGTTAGATCAGCTGAATGGAATGGATAGTTTATAAGATGAATATCAACTAAATTAAAACGGCGTTAATGGTATATAGTCGAATTAAATCAAGCGATACTAAGGGAATAGGATCACACTAAAACTGTGGTATAATTCAGTGAATGCGGTGTCACACCACAGGTCGCAATGCGAATCGATACCGTAGACATTAGCGACGGCTCGCAGCAATCCTCATCAACGTATCGGATGTTTTTGTGAGGAAGACGCCCCCCCTCTTAGCACAGCAGCACCGTCACACTGAGGTCAATATTGCGTCGAGCCGGCACGAATTCTGCCCCAGTTCGAGGCCTCAGCGACAGCAGTCAGGTTCGTAATACAGGACCAAGAAGTGGCTAATACTTCATACGAACAAGTAGTGTTATCAATAATGAACACTGTACTGCAAAGGAACGGTTTGTTAAGTAATGTATCAAGGAATGCTTTTCTGCTCAGCTGTGAACTGTCCGGTAGTTCTGTGGCAAAAGACTGTGATAAAGTTAAGTAAATATTTAATTCATTTATCTAATAAAGTGAACTAATATTTAGTGCGGTCTAGTTTGATGAGCCTTCTGCCAGAGTAATCAAAGACCCCACAGTTGTGGCCGGACAAAAATAGTTTGTGTAAATTGAAGGAGGATCACTGCTATCAGCTGCAGTGGGACATTTTTGCTGAGTCACCGGCGACGATCGAAAATGTGCACCGGACCTGATTCGAACCCGCGATCTCGTGCTTACTAGCCAGGTGCGGCAGCCACTACACCATCGGGAACACAGCGTTATCGCAACTGCACTGGCTATCTCGGTACGGCTCACGGCTGATCCACACTTCCATCGAGCGCCAGCTATCCCAAGTCGCTGCCCATTATACTCCTGTTCGCTACTTAGAGATTACCGCAGAAAGTCGGATGTGTCACGCATGGCGCAGTGGTTACTGCATCTGCCTGGTAAGCACTAGATCCCTGGTTCGAATCCTGATCCGGTACACATTTTCGCTCGCCGCATCTAATTCCGCAAAACCCCCGTTGCAGCGATAGCAGTGTGCCTCCTTCAATTTACATATACTCGTAGTTTTTCAGAGCTGCTGGACCTACGTTGTGTATATTCTTTTGAAGGAACAGACACTGCGCCCCCAAATAAAAATAGTTTCGCCCAGTCACAACAAAAAGTACTAGACATGTTTTGGCAAAGAACTGTGTCAAAGTTAAGTAAATCCTTTATTCATTTATGTAATAAAGTGAACTGACATTTATTGTGTTCTACTTTGATGAACCCTCACCCACAGTAGTCAAAGAACCCATAGTCGTGGCCGAACGCAAGCGGTTTCACCTAGTCAGAACAAAACCTACATGTGCTTTTTTTCATTTTGAGCAAAAAGATAGCTGATGATGGCAGAAGTACAGAGGATATGAAACGGTGACTTGTAACAGCGGGGAAAGCTTTCCTGGAGCAAGAGTAACGTGCTAACATCAAATACAAATTTAAATATTAGGAAGTCTTTTATGTAGGAATTTCTCTGGAGAATAGCATTATAAACAACTGAAACGTGGACAATGAACGCTCCAAACAAGAAAAGAAATAAATTTCTGAAATGTGGCACTGCATAATAATGCTGAAGACAGGATGGGTAGATCTGTGAATCTAATGAAATACTGTATAGAATTGGGTGGAAAAGATCATGATATATCTTGACTAAAACAAGTGATTGCATGATGCGACACAAGCTGTGGCATCGCGAAATCGCGAGTTTCGTAATGGAGCGAGGTGGAAGAACTAGCAGACGAGTCCCTTTTTGAACACTTGCAAACGTTAGCAACGATATAGGATTACGGAACTTGTAGTTCACTGTTGTTCACTGGCCGTAAAAAATTTAATAACTCTGTGAGACAATAGTCTGCAGTTTTATATTTGATCCTCGGCTCCCGCCAGAGTTTCATGTGTGTAATGCTACAGTAAAAAAAAGTTAGTGAATTTCCGCTGTATTTACTTTTCTCGTGAGCTCCTTTATCCAGCTACACGAATAGAACGCGTTTCCAGTGAAGCTATCTTCTTTCTCCAGTTGCATATTCCTTTTACTGCCAACTTGTCAAACGGCCTGATTCTTTTATCTTTCGGTTAATAAATTTGACAAAGATAAAAAATATCTGTGGACTTCTCAGATTAAATATTCCGTAATTCATATCCTGTATTTATGTTTGCAGGAACATTCCAATTAATGAACTTCAAAATCGTAATTTCTTGTCATATTACTGCATTTTACACTCAGTGAGTACATAAAAAGTGGTATTCCTGGCGAAGAGAATTCTCCTAATACCAAACATAGGGCTTCATTAAAGGAAGATGTTTCTGACAATGTACATTTGCAGCACAGTATTTCATGGGAGTCAAACATGGACTGTGGGAAAATCGGAACACAAGAAAATCGAAGCAACTGAGATGTGCTGCTACAGAAGAATCTCGAAAATTATTTGGACTGATACTGTGAGGAATCAGGAGGTTCTCCGCAGAATCGGTCAGGAAAGGGATGCAAGGAAAACACATACAACAAGAAGGGCCAGGAGGATAGGACATGTGTTAAGACAGAATAATTTACATAGTACTAGAAGGAGCTTTAGAGGGTAAGAACTGTGGGGAAAGACAGACATTGGTATACATCCAGCAAATAAAATTGGTGATGTAGGTTGCAAGTGCACCTCCAAGATGAAAAGGTTGGCACAGGAGTGGAATTGGTGGCGGGCCACATTAAACCAATAAGACTGATGACCAAAAAAGAAAAATAGTATAACAACCATTGTACAAATTTAAGACGTTTGCAGATGACAAGCGTTTAAAAAAATAGTGTATTTAGCATGGGTTCGATGAGGCATGAGTCACTGATATTAGCGTAGTGCAAGACTTCAACCTGATAAACAAAAGGTCTTGGGGTCGAGTCGCTATGCGGAAATTCTTTTTTTATTTTCAATTTTTACGTTATCTATAATGCTAATAAACCGAAATAAGTCTCCATATACTGTATTTACTAAAAGTTTCGTTAATGGCATGAGAAATAAAGTCAAAAAAAATTTAGATTTGCAAATAAATTTTCAGGAAGGGCATAGAAGACACCTTCGTTTATAAAATTAGATTACTTCACTATGTTGAAGTTGATGATTCACATGTGCCTGCCGTGGTGGCCGAGCGGTTCTAGGCGTTTCAGTCTGGAACCGCGCGACCTCTACGGTCACAGGTTCGAATCCTGCCTCGGGCATGGATGTGTGTGACGTCCTTAGGTTAGATAGGTTTAAGTAGTTCTAAGTTCTAGGGGACTGATGACCTCAGAAATGAAATCCCATAGTGCTCAGAGCCATTTGAAACATTCACATGGGAAAACCATCATTTGTCTGCGGCTGTCGAGGGCTGCTCGAAGGTCAAAATGAAGCTAAGGGACTACGAAGTCCTGTCTCTTTAATTACTATCCCCTTTTGTAAAGTTATTTGCAGAGTCCTCGTGAATAATCCATTCTTGGAAATTATTTACATTCTCAGATTTTCCTTACTTTTTCCTTTTCAATTCTTTTATGGAGGTATTAACAAATACAATTTACTGAGCATTATTTCATTTTATTTGCAGTGTAAGTAACGTAAAAACTGAAAATAAAAAATATTTATGCATATGGACTACACTCCAAGGCCCTCGAATCACCGCTGCCTGAAATATGCACTAATGTAAAAGTCTCGTACCTCACCCAACCCGCTCCAAAAATGCTACGTTTTCTGAATGCTTGGCCATCTGGAACCCCAATTTCTGTCACTTTCATTTTTGGCCAAGTCCTACACATACCATAAATTTGGGGGAAATCAGTACTTTCACCTTGTCGGTCCTCTAAGCCTTCTTCCGTAGTCAAATTTTTTTTCTGACACAAGGCGCCACCAGTGTGTCTTTCATCGTTGAACTGGCGCGAATCCCACAGTTGATGGAAGAAAAGAGAGTACCCATACACCAGAATTTGGCCTTGTTAGCAGCAGGGACAGATGACAGTAGCTTGTTAGTATGATAAAAATGAAAATAAAATAATTTTGCAAGCAGAACGATACTGGTCCCTGAACGTGGGAATGAGGGGGGCAGTGGGGTGGTGGTGGAAGGGCGTGGTAGACTATGGCTTGGCTACGGTAAGCAGGTTCATGTGGTTGTATGTTGCAATGTTGACGAAGCGATAAACATCCGTGCACATGAATGTACAGCAGAGACTAGAGTGAAGATCTGCATCGACTCATTCTTTGGAATGAACAACACAGCAGTAACCAATGGGATTAACCGAAATAACAGTATACTGGTTAGACAACAAGCGCGTTTGTAACTGACGTGTATGTGGCGCCATTTCTGTAGGCCGTTGAAGTGTCAGGTCTGACAGAATTTACGAGCGGTGCGCATCCGTAACTGCTGCGGGTCAGTTGGCACGATCCTCGCACGATAATGGCTTTATACGCATCGTTAAAAAGTTCTGTGTTCGATATGGGCAGCTGATGTCTTAAGTGATGAAAACTGTTTTTCTTTCTCGGTTTCTTATTTGCTTGAATGCCGGACTTCTTGTCAATTATTCTCGTTTTTCACAGGAAACACCCCCATGATACCAACCCAGTATATTTCTTGTCCTGTATGAATGTTTTCTGATAGCGGCATATTATGCAACTCTTAAACGAGAGCATTTCTTCAGTCTCCGAGGAGGCATGAAATCAGCGTTTACTCCTCCGCAGAGGGAAATCTCATCCCGGATACAGTTCCCCAGGCTGTGGCCAAGTGATGTCTCTGCAATTTCCTTTGCTCCAGGTGGAGCTTGCAATATAGAATATGAGGTACTGGCGGAAGTAAAGCTGTGGTGTATGATGGGCGGGGGAGGTCCTGAACCGTGTTTAAATAGCTGAGTAGGTAGTGCACTTGCCCGCTAATGGGAAAGGTCCACCTTTCGAATCCCGCTCCGGTGCACAGTTTTAAGCTTCCAGGACGTGTCAGATCAGCACATATCCGTTGTGCAGTGTAATTTAATTTGGAGATCAAATGAAAATATTTAACGTCCCTTTCGAACGCGATGATACCAAGGTAAATATAATAACACTGCAATCGTTCAAAAATATGATTGCGAGTGAGAAGAGAGTCTACTCCGGTAAGTTTGCAGGCCTTATCGTAGCAGAATAACGGGTCAGCCACTATATATTCTATAGGGAAGGAGGGGGTGGGGAGGGGGAGAGAAGAGGGTGACGTGAAGAGATGCAGTGAGTCGGTGGCAGTCTTCCGATGACCCACGTATGGGCCCACGTAAAAGGAGCACCACGAAACATTGCTTCGGTTTTGGACTCGTCACCAATCTCTCAGAATCGCAATAAATTGAGAGAACTCTCGAATGCTACGACTCGGTACCTATAAGTCACAGGACAGGCAAATACACGTCGAGTCACGTGTGCTGCTTGAGAAAAGAAATTTCAATCAGATTTACAATAATGCGCAACTACAGGGTGTTTCAAAAATGACCGGTATATTTGAAACGGCAATAAAAACTAAACGAGCAGCGATAGAAATACACCGTTTGTTGCAATATGCTTGGGACAACAGTACATTTTCAGGCAGACAAACTTTCGAAATTACAGTAGTTACAATTTTCAACAACAGATGCCGCTGCGGTCTGGGAAACTCTATAGTACGATATTTTCCACATATCCACCATGCGTAACAATAATATGGCGTAGTCTCTGAATGAAATTACCCGAAACCTTTGACAACGTGTCTGGCGGAATGGCTTCATATGCAGATGAGATGTACTGCTTCAGCTGTTCAATTGTTTCTGGATTCTGGCGGTACACCTGGTCTTTCAAGTGTCCCCACAGAAAGAAGTCACAGGGGTTCATGACTGGCGAATAGGGAGGCCAATCCACGCCGCCTCCTGTATGTTTCGGATAGCCCAAAGCAATCACACGATCATCGAAATATTCATTCAGGAAATTAAAGACGTCGGCCGTGCGATGTGGCCGGGCACCATCTTGCATAAAACACGAGGTGTTCGCAGTGTCGTCTAAGGCAGTTTGTACCGCCACAAATTCACGAAGAATGTCCATATAGCGTGATGCAGTAATCGTTTCGGATCTGAAAAATGGGCCAATGATTCCTTTGGAAGAAATGGCGGCCCAGACCAGTACTTTTTGAGGATGCAGGGACGATGGAACTGCAACATGGGGCTTTTCGGTTCCCCGTATGCGCCAGTTCTGTTTATTGACGAAGCCGTCCAAGTAAAAATAAGCTTTGTCAGTAAACCAAATGCTGCCCACATGCATATCGCCGTCATCAATCCTGTGCACTATATCGTTAGCGAATGTCTCTCGTGCAGCAATGGTAGCGGCGCTGAGGGGTTGCCGCGTTTGAATTTTGTATGGATAGAGGTGTAAACTCTGGCGCATGAGACGATTCGTGGACGTTGGCGTCATTTGGACCGCAGCTGCAACACGGCGAACGGAAACCCGAGGCCACTGTCGGATCACCTGCTGCACTAGCTGCGCGTTGCCCTCTGTGGTTGCCGTACGCAGTCGCCCTACCTTTCCGGCACGTTCCTCCGTCACGTTCCCAGTCCGTTGAAATTTTTCAAACAGATCCTTTATTGTACCGCTTTTCGGTCCTTTGGTTACATTAAACCTCCGTTGAAAACTTTGTCTTGTTGCAACAACACTGTGTTCTAGGCGGTGGAATTCCAACACCAGAAAAATCCTCTGTTCTAAGGAATAAACCATGTTGTCTACAGCACACTTGCAAGTTGTGAACAGCACACGCTTACAGCAGAAAGACGACGTACAGAATGGCGCACCCACAGACTGCGTTGTCTTCTATATCTTTCACATCACTTGCAGCGCCATCTGTTGTTGACAATTGTAACTAATGTAATTTCGAAAGTTCGTCCGCCTGAAAATGTACTGTTGTCCCAAGCATATTGCAACAAACGGTGTATTTCTATCGCTGCTCGTTTAGTTTTTATTGTCGTTTCAAATATACCGGTCATTTTTGAAACACCCTGTATATCTAAAAATGAATTTCAGATATGGGTTTCATTCAGTTTAACCAAGCAGAGAAACGGCGGGGGTCTAATGGAACCAGAAGCAACTTGAAATATAACCTCGCTCTGTGTGTAACTTATAACAAAGAAAGTACACATAATTGCAAGAATTTGTGTACGAAAACTGCTGGATAGGGAGATAATTTAAACAGATGGAGGAACACGGTGGGGCGATTCAACTGACCTGATCATATGGCACTCCGGCTAACGTCACGTGGAATCACACAAACTGAGAAAACTTGGTTTGAATGAAACAAGAAAAGGAAAAAAAAATATGAGTCATGAAATACCAGAAATATAAAGACATCAATCAAAGGATTGTATCGAGTAAGGAGCATATCACAAGCCCATTTAAAACTACTGGACAGCACAAGCATCATCTGCCCACACGTGGTTACTATCACAAAAGCCGACTAGTCTATACTTGGAATTAAAATGCCGAAAAATAACTTATCAAGCAAATTTAAAGCGAAAAAGACTACGAAATCGTTAACTGTACCTAGTTAAATTCGCATCCTAAGAAACACTGTCAACCGTGATGAACGATCAAAGCAGAGCAGCACTCACTCGCTTGGTCCTGCCTCGGCCAGTGCGAGACGCAGTTCTGCCTCCTCAAGATATGTACTTCCAGCACAGAGCTCCAGTTTCTTAAAACACCCGACTCTTGGCAACCTCTGCTCTTCAGAAAAAGTCGTATGATCGGTCCGGTAAATGATCCCTCAGCCTACATCGCACCAAAAGTCTCGTGTATCCTTACACCCAATGCCAAGTGGCGGGATTTTGTAAGATGGTAATTCACCGCCACAAGTATTCGTACTTGGAATTCACAGAAATCGGGCTGGATGAAGGTGCTATGTATCAGTAGACATAAATTACTCTTAATATTTTTGGCGCTTTTAGACATGTTGAACGTATTACTCTTTAGAAATACGAAACAAGTCTACCATGATTTTGCTGACGCGATTCACAGGTTCAGAAACCAGACGAGAGTGTCCTCGTGCTTCAAATAGCGTGAGGGATCCAATCGAACGATGCGCGACTAGCACTTACATTGGCTAGCTGCTTTAAAATCTTTAGCTTTTAAGTAAGAGGTCCCTGCACTTCCATAACTTGTCAGAGATGAGGCGTTCGCACGGACAGCGACGACCACTGACTTATTTTCTGTCAAACGACAAGTGGCTCACTCAGAGCGTGGCTGTGCCACTTGCACAAGGAGCCTGCTACAAGGTGAGTGCCTTTCAGTATCCGCTTTCTGTCGATTTCGCTCCTTGTCGCCAAGAATCTTCTTAGAGTGCACGTGATACTCGTACAGTCGAAGAAATTAACGTAACTGGTGTTAGGTGATCATTTAATGTCGACAATATGAGAACTGCGACGTTCGTTTCTTCGTCCAATACTTTCACACCATCTTCAGTTTCGCACTGGGGCACAGAAACCGTAATAGGGAATGACTTTGAAAGAGAGAGAGGCGTATGGTATTATTTGCTGAGAGACCCCGAGGGGTTGTTCAATCCCGTGATCGGAAAGGCTTTTTTCTGCAAAAGATGCTTCTTCCCCACGCAGCGCAAGAGAGTTGTGCCTTAAGTGAACTTCTTGAGTGTGTTTGTGTGTAATGGGTTTGTGTGCTGGGTGAACCATACGTACACCGACAACATTTCGGTAGTTCTTTGGGAATGTTCTGTAAGCAATTTGGCATAAGAGACTTGTGATCTCAGTTGTCTCACTACAGAGTGAGATTTATGAGGTTACAGCTCAACAATCGTCATTGTCTGTGGGTGTCAGGAAGACCTGTACCAGGTGACCTTACTGGTAAACAAATCGCTTCCCATAGTGTCAAGCGAATTACAGTTGTCGTGTTTAGGATATCTTAATGATATGAATTTATTAAATAAGAGTGGCACTTGCTTACTTGAAATATGGCTACTGTAACTGATGATAAAATAGAGGGTTCATGAAGCTACCGAATGAAACAATGCTCACTATAAAACCATATTTATTACAAGATCCTGTGTACTTCAAACTAAAGACAAGTGCACAAAGACACCTAACCTTTATGTTCATTAAGGATCAATACAGGTCACAATGGAATTAGACTGTGCGGCTGGTCCCGGCGGAGGTTCGTGTCCTCCCTCGGGCATGGGTGTGTGTGTTTGTCCTTAGAATAATTTAGGTTAAGTAGTGTGTAAGCTTAGGGATTGATGACCTTAGCACTTAAGTCCTATAAGATTTCACACACATTTGAACATTTGAACAATGGAATTAAAAAGTCAACAGCTTGGCAGAGGTCGATTAATGAATCTGAGATGAACATATTAGAGTCAGCGAAACATTTGGGGAAAGAACTAAATTCGCAAAGTCAAACAGTGATTGTTGAATATTAACCAAAGAGGACAAGAAAAACTGCAAAAAGAATCGTGCGTGCTCCTGCTGTCTTCATTGAGCGCATGTTGCTCTCCAGGTTGTTAATCAAAATGTTCAAATGTGTGTGAAATCTTATGGGACTTAACTGCTAAAGTCATCAGTCCCTAAGCGTACACACTACTTAACCTAAATTATCCTAAGGACAAACACACACACACACCCATGCCCCAGGGGGACTCGAACCTCCGCCGGGACGAGCCGCACAGTCCATGACTGCAGCGCCTTAGACCGCTCGGCTAATCCCTCGCGGCAGGTTGTTAATAATCGTATTCCACTCCTTCAGTCCTAATCTCAATCCGAAGTGTTCTCGTGCGTCCTACAGTTGCCTGGGAGTGGCTGTTATGTTGCTGAAAAATTCTAACAATAGTTTATCTGCCCTCACTAAAGGCTATTCAGCCTCAGATCCTGGAATCGAACTCCGTCTCTCAGCTGATGCGTCCCCTGTCGAGACTCGGGTGGAAGTCAATCTACGGACAACTCCCAGAAAGAAGCTGAACTTTTATTCTGTCTTACTGCTTGAGAGCCTTGTATATGATACGTATCAGCAATGACAGCGATTCTTCCGAGTGCAGACAAGTCAGCTAAGTTCTAATGCGGCAGCAGTATATCTTCAGTGCTAAGGTTTAATGTGATTAACTGATGATGAGGTTTTTGAGTGCCGGAGCTCAGAAGCAGATATTCTCTCACTCCCACTATCTGTGCAACTTCGTGCTTCAGCCAATAAGGCCCTCTCCACATACGCATTAGCGAGTTATGCTCTCCCACTGCATAATATATGAGCCAGTGGTGGCGGCTCTTACTGCGTCTTTGCAGAGACGACAGCAATTCAGTTAGCTTGGCGCCTGACTGATGGTTGTGGGTGCCACACTTGCAAGCACAAAAGAGCCGAATGGCCCCTTCTGACCCCACCTTACAGTCCATATCTTTGAACCGCCCTGTACCCAGTGGTTCCGAGAATACGGGATTTCTGCAGAGCGCAGCGAATTACAGCACGGCACGCCCTGGTGCGGCCAGATGCCGACGCGCCTCCGTGTTACCGGTGGACATGTCACGTTAAAAGCAATCTAAAAGCAATCTTTCACTTCACAATAGATTTCCGTTGTTCAGAATGCACACACAAATGGTGCCCAACCGATGGGGATCAGCCGACGCGCAATGTACTGCGCCCAGTGGCTCTTTCCGGCTTCTTTTCCGCCCCTCATCAAGCCAGCACGTGTCTTTCGAAATGTCTGCGGCCCACTAGGACCCGTACACTGGCTCTCTCTCCACTATTCTGCTAGCCTCTGCTCAACATGTGTTCAACAGTATTCCCAGCTACCGATTCGAACAGTCCTCCACAGTAAGAAATTAACGTGGAATTTTAGTATTTAGATATGAAAAAACTGACATTAACCTTAACCATACTCGTGCTCTCATTTCAAGCCAGGAATTACTTTAGATTAGGTGAGTTTATCAATTTAATGTAGTTTGATTAAGGTAGTGGCATTTTTGACAAATATGGTCCCATAACAATTCTGTTACTGCAATTACTTACCCCTATTTGTGTTTCTATTCGTATTGCACTGAAAACGTCAGCACAAAATGGCAAATGACGACATTATGTGCTGTGTGTGTTGTTTCAAAACAAACTTGTTCCGTCCACTCGCGGTACTTGATGCTGACAAATCTAATGTTCAGTGTGCTTTTTGCATTAAGTTGCATTCGGTATTTCCAGTTGCGTCTCGTTTTGGTTTTTCCAGCAGTGTTAGCTGTGTGTTTACAGTGGTACAAAGCATCATTAACAGATGGCCGATGTGCACCTCCTGCATGGGTTCACTCAGTGCAACGAAAGAACAGCAAATCGACGTTACGTTGAATTGTTCCCGCAGTGATGGCAACTACATCAAACATTGGAAATGAATGCATACTTCAAACCAGCTGCAATAAGGTAATATGTTTTGTAGTGTTTTACATAACAGACCTGTTTCAGCTTATTGTCATTATCAACTGACGTCCGGTTCGAGATGACGATCATATTGCATCTACAGTAAAGTCTTTCTGTCATGTCTCGGTAAATGCAATGGTTCTTGTAGTTACGGAACTTAAAAATACGTTTTTATCAGATGTTTTCACAGTTCCGAAAGTTCTTTACCATGATGCTATATGTTAACAAAGTATAAGTGCACTATGGTCGTCACTTCCAATAAGACGTCACTTGATAATGACAGTAAGCCGAAACAGGCCTGTTACATAAAATATTAAGAAAAGATATCTTACTGCATCTAGTTTTGAGCATTCCTTTCCGTAATGTCTTATACCTACGTATACTGTGTACAGGACGTAAAATATCAAAAAGTGTAGAGGGATCTTGTTTGAGTTGTAGCATTATCATGTTTCTGTTGTACGTTTCGCTGATCGCATAATTCCGGATTTTTCACTGCTTTCAAGGTATGTTTCGAGAAACATAGGTAACTAGGATAACAAATCCAAAATGGTTCAAATGGCGCTGAGCACTATGGGACTTAACATCTATGGTCATCAGTCCCCTAGAACTTAGAACTACTTAAACCTAACTAACCTAAGGACAGCACACAACACCCAGCCATCACGAGGCAGAGAAAATCCCTGACCCCGCCGGGAATCGAACCCGGGAACCCGGGCGTGGGAAGCGAGAACGCTACCGCACGACCACGAGATACGGGCATAACAAATCCAATAAGTCTTAATTGCATAATTATTCTGTAACTAGCAAACAGAAACCTCATGTTGGCTGTATTAAAATACTCAGAAAATGTCCTTGAACAACGTCCGAAATTTTGCCGATGAACTTCGGGTTCATAGTTCATACTGTGATGTCATGTCGGGCTTGGAAGTCCTGTATGGATACTGTAACGTCACAGGACCCAAACCCACTCAAACACCGGAATTTTTCACTCTCCATTTGTCGCTAGCCTTCAACTCTCAATGTAAAGGTATGCCAGAAACGACGTCTTTTCGGATTCAACGTTAAAGTGTAGGTGTCATTTCCTTCGTGGGATTAGTGGAATAGGTTAAGGCCGCCCGAGTCTCTGAGATGGTGACCAACTGAAAGAACGTGCTAGCAACAGGCTGAATCTGCCTCTTGAGAGACTCACAGACTACCGGGCCATATGGAATTTCTTTGGTGTGATGTCATATTTATTAAGCAGATGGAAGGGAAAGAGTGAAATCCTCTGCCGGCAAATAGCTTACATCTCTCGAATACCGACTAGTGGCCGGACTGGCTAAACATTCCTGTCCGACGTACAGGACACCATCAACACTTTCAAATACTCTCACTTCGTGAGACATCGTGCAGAGCTTTGAGACTAAATCTTGAACATTGGTGCAATGTCTAGCCATCGCGATATTTCTGCCAGTACCTACCCTTCCCTTGTTGCCAAAATACTGCGGGTGAAAATTTCTTCGATTACCAGGAATCGAACCAGCCAACTCCCAGTTGCGTGCCACTTTGCAAGAGTGTGATAGCGACGTCGGCAACGGTGACAAGTTAATAAAAATAGAATCGTCGGGAATTGCATGGTCAGCATACTGAATAGACATATGAGTGTCTGAAGGACTCATTAAGTAATAGGACCCAGCGTGTTGTCGTCGACGGCGAGTGTTATTCCTCACATTGATAAATCATCTGACTGACAGGCGCAGCAACAATCTGCGGCTCTTTGTTGATGATGCTGTGCTGTATGGGAAGTTGTCACTGAGTAACTGTAGGAGAATGCAAAATGTCTTACACAAATTTTCTAGTTAGTACGATAAATACAGAAACATATAAGTTGATGCGGATGAATATGCGCAATAATCCCATAATGATCCAGTACAGTATTTGTAGTGAGCTGCTCTACGCAGTCTCGTCGATTAAATTGACAGAAGCCTGGTGTGCTGTGAACACGACCTCTTACGTATCAGTTGGTCCTTGTGTATGCAGATTAGACTGATGCTAAATCTATTACCATATAAAATGGTAGATTACTCCCTTGAAACTAATAGGTTACTTGAAGGATCAACTGCCGAACACATTGGAAAACTTTATTGGATACGTTACTGAAATCGTCAGAGGTTTCGCCTATTGGTTACGGTTGGAGGATACGGACATTTCAGTTGCTGAGAGACCCCGAGGGGTTGTTCAATCCCGTGATCGGAAAGGCCTTTTTCTTCAAAAGATGCTTCTTCCCCACGCAGCGCAAGAGAGTTGTGCCTTAAGTGAACTTCTTGAGTCTGTTTGTGTGTAATGGGTTTGTGTGCTGGGTGAACCATACGTACACCGACAACATTTCCGTAGTTCTTCGGGGATGTTCTGTAAGCAATTTGTCATAAGAGACTTGTGATCTCAGTTGTCTCACTACAGGGTGAGATTTATGAGGTTACAGCTCAACAATCGTCATTGTCTGTGGGTGTCAGGAAGACCTGTACCAGGTGACCTTACTGGTAAACAAATCGCTTCCCATAGTGTCAAGCGAATTACAGTTGTCGTGTTTAGGATATCTTAATGATATGAATTTATTAAATAAGAGTGTCACTTGCTTACTTGAAATATGGTTACTGTAACTGATAATAAAATAGAGGGTTAATGAAGCTACTGAATGAAACGATGCTCACTATAAAACCCTATTTATTACAAGATCATGTGCACTTCAAACTAAAGACAAGTGCACAAAGACACCTAACCTTTATGTTCATTAGGTATCAACACAGGTTAAAAATGAATTAAAAAGTCAACAGCTTGGCAGAGATCGAATAATGAATCTCAGATGAACATATTAGAGTCAGCGCAACGTTTGGGGAAAGAACTAAATTCACAAAGTCAAACAGTGATTGTTGAATATTAACCAAAGAGGACAAGAAAAACTGCAAAAAGAATCGTGCGTGCTCCTGCTATCTTCATTGAGCGCATGTTGCTCTCCAGGTTGTTAATCAAAATGTTCAACTGTGTGTGAAATCTTATGGGACTTAACTGCTAAAGTCATCAGTCCCTAAGCGTACACACTACTTAACCTAAATTATCCTAAGGAGAAACACACACACCCATGCCCCAGGGGGACTCGAACCTTAATGATTGCTGAATGATAAAGTTTGGTCTCGTAAAATTATATTTAGTCACACACAGTGTATAAGATCTACTCATGACACATAAATATCGAGGTTATAAAACCATTTGAGGAAGAATTCACGTGTAAATAGTCTTCACGGGTTTGCTGCCGGAACACACTGTGCAATTTCCGCAATATTTCCTCGGAGCAACTGTCTGGCATCTTCAGGTGGTTGAACCTTGATGGTGGCTAGGTACGACTGACGGTATCGGCCGCGTTTCTACAACACGCGCGCTAAGAATGCACAGGCGCGGAAATCGCGCATGCGCAATGGTTTGCGGATAGATGGAGCCATATTGGAACTCCCTCTTCCGAAAATCGCAGAGCGGATCTCCTGCGCGATTTCCGCGCCTGCGCATTCTTCTCTCGACGTGCGGCAGGTTGAACCACCTGAAGATGTCGGACAGTTACTCGTAGGAAATATTGTGGCGTTTGTACAACGTGATCCGGCGACAAACCCGTGAAGACTATTTACAAGACATCTCCCTGGAAAGCTTGAAGAGTCACACAAGAATTCATATAATTAAAATACACTCCTGGAAATTGAAATAAGAACACCGTGAATTCATTGTCCCAGGAAGGGGAAACTTTATTGACACATTCCTGGGGTCAGATACATCACATGATCACAGTGACAGAACCACAGGCACATAGACACAGGCAACAGAGCATGCACAATGTCGGCACTAGTACAGTGTATATCCACCTTTCGCAGCAATGCAGGCTGCTATTCTCCCATGGAGACGATCGTAGAGATGCTGGATGTAGTCCTGTGGAATGGCTTGCCATGCCATTTCCACCTGGCGCCTCAGTTGGACCAGCGTTCGTGCTGGACGTGCAGACCGCGTGAGACGACGCTTCATCCAGTCCCAAACATGCTCAATGGGGGACAGATCCGGAGATCTTGCTGGCCAGAGTAGTTGACTTACACCTTCTAGAGCACGTTGGGTGGCACGGGATACATGCGGACGTGCATTGTCCTGTTGGAACAGCAAGTTCCCTTGCCGGTCTAGGAATGGTAGAACGATGGGTTCGATGACGGTTTGGATGTACCGTGCACTATTCAGTGTCCCCTCGACGATCACCAGTGGTGTACGGCCTGTGTAGGAGATCGCTCCCCACACCATGATGCCGGGTGTTGGCCCTGTGTGCCTCGGTCGTATGCAGTCCTGATTGTGGCGCTCAAATGCACGGCGCCAAACACGCATACGACCATCATTGGCACCAAGGCAGAAGCGACTCTCATCGCTGAAGACGACACGTCTACATTCGTCCCTCCATTCACGCCTGTCGCGACACCACTGGAGGCGGGCTGCACGATGTTGGGGCGTGAGCGGAAGACGGCCTAACGGTGTGCGGGACCGTAGCCCAGCTTCATGGAGACGGTTGCGAATGGTCCTCGCCGATACCCCAGGAGCAACAGTGTCCCTAATTTGCTGGGAAGTGGCGGTGTGGTCCCCTACGGCACTGCGTAGGATCCTACGGTCTTGGCGTGCATCCGTGCGTCGCTGCGGTCCGGTCACAGGTCGACGGGCACGTGCACCTTCCGCCGACCACTGGCGACAACATCGATGTACTGTGGAGACCTCACGCCCCACGTGTTGAGCAATTCGGCGGTACGTCCACCCGGCCTCCCGCATGCCCACTGTACGCCCTCGCTCAAAGTCCGTCAACTGCACATACGGTTCACGTCCACGCTGTCGCGGCATGCTACCAGTGTTAAAGACTGCGATGGAGCTCCGTATGCCACGGCAAACTGGCTGACACTGACGGCGGCGGTGCACAAATGCTGCGCAGCTAGCGCCATTCGACGGCCAACACCGCGGTTCCTGGTGTGTCCGCTGTGCCGTGCGTGTGATCATTGCTTGTACAGCCCTCTCGCAGTGTCCGGAGCAAGTATGGTGGGTCTGACACACCGGTGTCAATGTGTTCTTTTTTCCATTTCCAGGAGTGGAGAACAAGCATAGGAAATGAATGGCTTTCAGGATCCCCACCAGCGTGATGGTGGGCAATTACGGTTGAGATAGTGCCCAGACATATAGAGGACACAAATTATTCTTTCAACCGTGATTGCGAAACTTTGAAATGACACAAAAAAGGTATGAAATCAAATAGAGCATACAACAGATCGATTAATAAAGGAAGAATCAGAAAAGAAAACATTACCAGACACGCCAACTCCAATGAGTTAACTCGATAGCGAAAGAAACATGAGTGATTAAGAGAAGATTCCCCTTTCAAGCAAGAATTAGATTGCAGAAAACTTGCTTACCAGTGCGTGAAGCACGCAGATCAAGCTAGGGAGACTAGAAAAAAAGAAACCAAGAGTGAACTCCTCTTCCCTCAATATATCGCGATTCCCGAAGTCAGGAGCGTGCATTGCAAATACGATCTAGCCGTCACTGCCATTGTGGTGGTTGCCGACAAGTCGGCGTGCGCCGGACTGCGACCGCTCCTAACCGCTGTAGTGGTGAGCCGATGTGTTGTGATGTGACCGCGAATGGTGCACCTCATCATCCTGCTGATTACTCGCCGCGTGTGAGCTCAGAGTGACCCTTCGAAGACTTGGCAGAGGGTTGAAGTCAAGAAACGTATGTAAGAGCGTAGAGCCTCCCCAAGTAGAAGATCGAATCAGAATACCAATATGAATCCGAGTACGACTACGAGAGCCTCTCTCAGTTTTTGGTGGGCTTCCTTCAGACAATGGAAAGGCATCACACACTACCTTTTCTAGCCAGACCCAGAAATGGCCTAAGTGCTCCTCCAATCCGGGGTCTGGAAGTTTGGTCCCTAGCTTCCACCATAAAGTTAAATATGAAACCGCCTGTGTTTATTTTGCTTGAGGAAACATGTCTGCAGACAATACATGGCAGGATAATGGAAAGAGGACAGCTGAGGACTTCACCCAAAGGTTACTAAAAAGCAGAGTCCCCACGACTTCCACCAGTGGCTCCTTGTTCAGCTATAGACGGCATGAGACTTCCATTGATCCATTCCTCCGCTGATTATCTGTGGAGGCTCAGCTAGGAGGGTAATCCCAGAAAGGCTTGCCTGACTGTCCATTACGTTTTTCGCTAGCGCAGGAGCTGCCTTCTGAGTGACCGACAGCTCTTCCGAAGCGTGTGAAATTTCCTCCTGTTTTCACCCGAGCAAAAAGGAATTCCCCTGGTCAAGACCAGATGCATTTAACGAGAAAAAATTGCTATAAGAACGAAATGTTAGGTTAGGTACAGAGAGGTGGGTAACCAACGTTGCCACAAGCTACCTCTGACCTCTCATATAAACAGCGCGCATTACCGGTGAGAAGTTGACAAGAAAAAAACTGAATGAGAAAGTAAATGTAGGATGAGTCTCGCATTCAAATTTAGTATCCAAGTCGGGTAAAGTGTGAAGATAAAGGCCAGAAACAGGACGCCCCTTACAAACGTTGCGACGCGATGTGAAATAATGGAATGAACATGTAAGGATTGTAGCAGGAAAGGCGAACGGTCGACTTCCGTTTATTGGGAGAATTTTATGAGTGTGTGCTTCATTCGTAAGGGTGACCGCGTGCACAACAACAGTGTGACCCACTCTTGAGTACTGTTTGAGTGTTTGGGATCCCCACCAGGTCGGGTTAGAGGAAGACATCGAAACAATTCAGAGGATGGCTGCTAGATTTCACACCTGTGGGCAGGATCAGCACACGAGTATTGTACAGACGCTTCGAGAACTCAAAGGGAATCCTGGAAGGAAAGCCACTTTTGACTTTCCATTTCAAATGGTTCAAATGGCTCTCTGCACTATGGGACTTAACATCTTAGGTCATCAGTCCCCTAGAACTTAGAACTACTTAAACCTAACTAACCTAAGGACATCACACAACACCCAGCCATCACGAGGCAGAGAAAATCCCTGACCCCGCCGGGAATCGAACACGGGAACCCGGGCGTGGGAAGCGAGAACGCTACCGCACGACCACGAGATGCGGGCTTTCCATTTCAAGTCGGAGATTTTCTGATGCCACAAACGTACATTTCGCACAAGTACCATGAAGATAAGATAAGTTAGGTCTCGTACGATGTACGGACAGTCGTTTCCCCTCGCTCTGTTTCCGAATGGAAGAGGAAAGGCAATGACTAGTAGTTTGACAGTGCACCCCCCACCACACACCATACTGTGGCTTGCGGAGTATGTATGTTGATGTACATGTATCCATGTAAAGCACATGATTCGGGCCTGGCAGTATGTTGTAAAAATGTAGTGGCCACAGAGAGCATTTTGAAGGAAAAGTCATTGTGAGATACTTTCGCTATTGGAAGTTATAACCCCATTCCACATCAACAATACGCCAGTCAGGAAAGAATTCCGTATTGGAGAACAAACTGCTGTCCCACTTTCGACACCCATAATATATAGGCGTCATCCTGAATAGAACCCTTAGCTTCATCTGTCAACTACCAAACTGAGAACTCGCAACAACGTCGTGCAGAAAGTGGCTGGTATCTCGTAGCCGTCTTCAGGCGTCACGCGACGGACTTCAGCTTCAGGTCCACTGTGTCTGGGATGGGACTACTGTGCACCGGTCTGGTTCAACAGTAAGCATACTAGTCGCTCCGATGTCCAACTAAATCAAATTACACGCCTCCGCCGGCTGGTTACCAGCACTAAGAAATGTAGCTCCACCCCATCTCCGACGAGAGAAAACACTCATTAGGGAACTCAAAAAGAACTTGTAACGGAACTGAAACGATGGTGGGCTGACGGTAATTTGGAGCCCGCGCGTCTGAAACGGGCGCGCTTGTGTGAGACTGCCAGGGAGTGCACCCTGATGCCATCTATTGGCGAAACTGGGAATTAGCGCTGTCAGACAATGCACTAAGCTCTCAGAGTCAAATGTATTCTTTTTCTTGGTAATTATAAGTTATTACTGTATAATTTAATGTTGTAAAGCGCTAGTAGTAAATCATTATGACTGGTATGGACTCCAGGGTAGTAAATATTAATATTCTTAAATACTAAATGATTTCGGTAAAAAGGTGGTAGGGGAACGCCCCCACTCTTGGTGATACGAGCGTAGCTAGGGGTAGCTGGAGACACAGGGACTGAACAAGGGAATGGCCTGGGGAGTGTTGACATGATCGGACGTGCGTAACTGTGCTCACGCAAAAGTGATTGTGCAACAGCGAAGAGGCGAATATCGTCGCCTTTTTGGAGTAAAACGCGACGAATGGTTGTTGAAGCCGCCTCTATGCCACTGGGGCTGATTGTAAGAGTTCCTGCGCCCAGATTTTATGGCGGACGTGCAGTAGCTTATACGAGTGCTACAGCTCGTAGTTCCAGCCGCCATTAAGGGCATGAGGCGTGAAGAGCTGCGTTAGCCACATGCATCTCACCACCAGCACCGACACGTCTACCCAAGGCAAGACTGCTTGCAATTGTTAACTCGAACTTTGTATACATGTAAAAGGAGAATACCAGTTTTCTTTTATGCAAGTGCAGAGGACAGAATATAGTAATGAGTAAAATTATGACGCATGTTGTTCATTGTAAAGTGTAGTAACCTCAAACATAGTATAGTGAAATCAGACTGAGGCCACCATCGCCTCTTTCATTTACAATTCTTTTGGTTGTAGAATACTTTAGCATATAAGAATGTTGAAAAGAGCAATGGTCACACCAGAATGAGTCGCCTATTTACAGTTACTTAAATTTTTCTGAGCAACCTTTCAAGTAAAGTCACTTAACTAATTCTGTATCAATGGTCCAAAGAGTAATATCCAAAATCATTAAATAAGTTGAAGGATAGAATTTTGTTAACCGAAGTTGCATAACCTGTCTTGGTAGTAATTACCAAGCCAACTCACAGAAGTTGAGAGAGTATTTGCTTTGTAGAATCATCTAGAATGATCAGAAATAGTAATATTCAGAATTAAGTTTAAATTCAACTCAAGCCATTTCACTTAGAAACGAGCCCAAAAATTGATTTATTCTTTTGCTCCTTCAGAGCTGGCGACCGTAGTTATAAGTATTTTCAGGAGGATTCGACGGTAAGTCTGCTGCTCTCGTCGTGCTGATAGGATTATCCACTGCTGCTAGCAGTGGTGATTGGATACATAAGCTCACTACCAAGTTAAGTGGGTCAGGTAGGCAGTGTTACCGTGTGAACTGTAGGGCACTGTAGGCCGTGGATTGAACCCGTTCAATCATCACAGCTCTTAGGGAAATAGTCCGGTTAGGAGTGTACTAATCATTAGGTAAATACTGGCGAGTAACGGTCAAAAATGTATACGCAAGTGAATTAGGCAAGGTCCACGTAGCACCTAGTTAATGTGGTGCAATGGTGAGGGTAGGAGTGGAGTAAAAGTGAGCTGAGCTTGTGGCAGCTGTGCTGGATTCAAATATTAACTACGTGAATTCACTACTGCCTCTTACCGTTGGGACTGAGCTATTTACAGTTAAAATACGTAGCAGTAAGCGCAAAGGCGTGACAGCTACAAGTCCGTATTGGTTTTATACATACGGAATTGGGAAGTGGGTCATTCCGTCAGTGGAGGGGGTTAAAACAACCGAGTCAGTGAAGAACATACCCCATTTACTGATGGAAAGATTCAGCGGTTCGGTCGCAAACTTCTGCAAATCAGCTAACACATCGCCAGCAGCGACAGATCCAGACTGCGCTCAAAAAATCTGTGTCTAGAGACTGCTATAATTTTCGGTGAATATGGATTCAGCCGGAGAGCCGAAAATAGGAGTGGGTCAAGCTGGCATCCTCCGCTTTTCAAAATATACCTTGCCTTACCACCATATCAGTGGAATTCGTCAAGCTGGGGAAATTCTGGTCTACCCTAAATAGAATTCAAACGAACTGCTGTAGATGTCCTGGCTTGTTCTGCAGATGAGAGAGAATAGGTTGTCCCATGTTCGATTGTGGTGTTACTGGGCAATCGGTAAAACATATAGCTGATGACTGCCTATTGACTAGCTACACTGGCGATTGCTCCAAGTTCCCGCACACTACCGAAATATCTGTAGAATTTGTCCATAGTTCTGAAGCAGGTATGATGCAGTTTATTTTGGGACTTTATACGTATTGTTATATCTGTCTTTCTTACGGTTATGTACCACAATCGATAAAGACGGGAACCCTTACAGCATCATGTTGTAGTTTGTCTGCCTGTCTGTCGGAATGTAAAGAGTCATTTCTTCTCAGAAACGGGTAGAGGTATAAAGCTGAAATTTATCTAAGATACGAAGGTCTATAGTCCCCTGGTGGTGTAAAACATTTAAGTTGCTAAGTCAGTGCAATCAAAATATATGGCCATTGTTTGATACTGACAAATTTACTCACCAAAACCTATTGTTACTTCCCGTTGACTTAGAATCATGAAATTTGGCAAGAAGAAGGTTTCACAGTACAGGTAAAGTAAGAAATTCAGAAACTGTTAATATGTGATTATATTACATAAAAAATAACGTTCTACTATTTGAAACTTATTACATTACATTCGTAACCCGTGACAAATCTCAGGAACTGCTTTAGGGATCTTTAAGTGAGTCTCGAGGAATATTTGTGTACAATTTACAAATATTTCGTGCTAATTGGTTGGGCATCAATGGTGTGAAATCCTCTTCCTCTGTGAAAACGATGCCTTTCCCACCTTTCCAGGTGCAATGCCGCCGAACTGCTGTGCCACACTGGCGCTAGCACCGCAGGTTCCTTACAGACTGCTCATTCTATAAACAAACATTTCTTGACAGTCAATGCCTACGACACGTTCAGCGTCTGTAATATGTGAACGCTAAGTAAAACTTGTAACTATACTTCTGTTGTTTTGGATGAGGTTCCAATATCTCACAGAATATTTATCGAATGTTACACAGAAAGTTCACCATTTGCATAACAACGATAGCCCTATCTCCAGCTGTACCGTTTTCTTCTCTCGTGACTTCCATCAAATCTTACCAATAATCGCACCAGGGACGAGAGCTGATGAAGCCAACACATCTACAAAATGAATCACCGTGTCATGTTAATTAACTCCAAAATGATAAAATAAATTAAAAAAATTACAGTAGCTACATAAAATTAAAATTTATAGATGTCCTTCTGATTATATGCAAACGTTCTTGGGAAGTCTTAAAATTCCTGCTACCGGTATCTTGCCGATATCGATATCGGTAACAAGCAAAAGTCGTCGAGATTCTCGATTCCCAGAATGGATGAACCACCTGTATACAAACTAAGTTTGTATGGAACACTCGGAGGGCGAGAATTACTCTCAATTCTGAGATTATTTTTTAATAAGACCAGTATATTTTACAAGCATTCTAGATGAGTACCCCTGCATTGCCCAGGTACATGTGTATTCCATTAGCCCATTTTCTCCCTATCTCTCTCTCTGTGTCCATATCCTTCGCCCTTCTCTGGATCTATATTCTTCTCCATCACTCTCCCTCTCCACCCCCTGCACCACTTTTCACCACCAATGACAGCCTTAAATCAGGTATTTTTTATTTACAATGATGATGATTGACAACCGTTTCAAAATAGATCGAAATATCTTCGCTGGAAGTAAGAGACTATGTTATAGGGATGTAGAGATTTTGACTTCCTCCTGTTCCTCTCTCTATTCCCTTTTTCTTTCCATTTGCCCCTCATCACTCTCTGCGCTCATCTGCTCCTGCGCCCTCTGTCCATCTGCTTCTTTCGCCTTTGTCAATATCATCGTCCCTCCTCTGAGTAAATATCCTCCTGCCCCTCTATCTCCTCCTCATCCCATTATCTCCTCCTCTCCTCCTCTCTATCTGACTTCTCCTCTCCCCCCTCTCTATCCATCTCCTCCTTCTCCTCTCTCTGTCGATATCCTCTTTGCTATCCGTTTATTTGCTCCTCCCTATCGTTCCCCCCATTTCCTTCCCCCACCTTCCTCTGTCCATCACCTATACACCCCTTTCTCTGGTCATCTCCTCCATGCGCCTTACTCTGCTGATCACCTCCTTCCCCACTTCTCTGTCCAACTCCTCCTGTTCCTTTTCTCTATTTCCCTGTCCCCCACACTGTGTTCATCTCCTCTTCCCTCATGTCTGTATCCATCTCCTCCTTCACCCTCCCTGTCTATCCATCTCTTCCTCCCCCTTTTGTCTCCACTTTATCACCCTGTAATATGAAAAATAGATATAATTGAATATGATTGCGTTGTTAAAATGTTTGTGCTTATCTTAATGTTTTCCATATAATATTATTCATGCACACATGTGATACATAAAGCTCACAATACTTCATACCTAAGGTCGCACATCCTCATCGTCCTTCTACATACGAGAGAGCCTGTAATAGTGAGACTGTTTTTTCGTTCATTTGCCTGCGGCTTACCGCGCATTAATAATTAACGTCTTCCCAGCCCTCTGGTTACTCAATGTTTCAATTTTTTTCATAAATCTTAATTTTACGGCACCCTGGGTGCCTTTTCATCATATACTTATACAATCCTCATCCGAGTAGGAGATTCTGGCTCTTATACCTACAGTATTTCTTTTCACTTGGTAATATGTGTACCAACGTCGACTGAAATCGATCCAGAGGTTTAGGAGGGGCCCTTTACCAGCACCTTTCCCAGAGTATGCACATATGACATATGTTTGACATGTATTTAACATCTTTCACACATATATGTAACAAATATTTCACTTGTACCTTAAGCGAATTTCGTCCTATAATTTAGTTTCCAGGCATCTCAGTCTTTATGACGTCATATCACATGAACAATTTTGTCGTACAATAATATAATTTTGCAGGTTCATTCAGTGATATATGGACCTGCTGCCCGAAAAAAATGTGGCGTCAATACAGTCAGTAGTTAAGAAGTGCAACACAGCTAGCTCTTTATTCGCACGAAGTAATGGCCGCTATCGACAGGGGATCTCAAGTTGATTCCGTATTTCTAGATTTCCGGAAAGCTTTTGACACCGTTCCTCACAAGCGACTTCTAATCAAGCTGCGGGCCTATGGGGTATCGTCTCAGTTGTGCGACTGGATTCTAGCTTTCCTGTCAGGAAGGTCGCAGTTCGTAGTAATAGACGGCAAATCATCGAGTAAAACTGAAGTGATAGCAGGTGTTCCCCAGGGAAGCGTCCTGGGACCTCTGCTGCTCCTGGTCTATATAAATGACCTGGGTGACAATCTGAGCAGTTCTCTTAGGTTGTTCGCAGATGATGCTGTAATTTACCGTCTAGCAAGGTCATCCGAAGACCAGTATCAGTTGCAAAGCGATTTAGAAAAGATTGCTGTATGGTGTGGCAGGTGGCAGTTGACACTAAATAACGAAAAGTGTGAGGTGATCCACATGAGTTCCAAAAGAAATCCGTTGGAATTAGATTACTCGATAAATAGTACAATTCTCAAGGCTGTCAATTCAACTAAGTACCTGGGTGTTAAAATTACGAACAACTTTAGTTGGAAAGCCACATAGATAATATTGTGGGGAAGGCGAGCCAAAAGTTGCGTTTCATTGGCGGGACACTTAGAAGATGCAACAAGTCCACTAAAGAGACAGCTTACACTACACACGTTCGTCCTCTGTTAGAATATTGCTGCGCGGTGTGGGATCCTTAACAGGTGGAATTGACGGAGGACATCGAAAGGGTGCAAAAAAGGGCAGCTCGTTTTGTATTATCACGTATAAGGGGAGAGAGTGTGGCAGATATGATACGCGAATTGGGATGGAAGTCATTACAGCAAAGACGTTTTTCGTCGCGGCGAGATCTATTTACGAAATTACCAACTTTCTCTTCCGAATACGAAAATATTTTGTTGAGCCCAACCTACATAGGTAGGAATGATCATCAAAATAAAATAAGAGAAATGAGAGCTCGAACAGAAAGGTTTAGGTGTTCGTTTTTCCCGCTCGCTGTTCGGGAGTGGAATGGTAGAGAGATAGTATGATTGTGGTTCGATGAACCCTCTGCCAAGCACTTAAATGTGAATAGCAGAGTAGTCATGTAGATGTAGATGTAGATGTAGATGTAGAAGTAATAAATTACAACGTCATGCCTGATATGGCAGTTGTACTGCATTAACAGCCAAAATGTAATAAGCGATAAGCTTTTTCCTTTCATCCTTTTGTGGGGGGTGTAAACGAGAAATCTTTGAATTTATGTGTTAAGTCTGTTGCAAGTCACTAATTGCTCTTATTATCAAATACTTAATTTACATAGTTTGCGGATTCGTGTGTTCCGAGCTACACTACTTTTTCACTCTCGGACCCGCCCCTTCACTAGGTACGTGGTTCTTACCCCCACAGCAGTTCTCTCGAGACAGTAAGTAATATGTTTGGTTGAAATAGGTCCAGTGGATTAGGTAAAGATGTGATACATACATACATACATACTTATATACATCCATTTTACGATCTGTATGGATCTTATGTTTGTGATGAAGGCTATTTATAGTCAATTAATTCCTGTGATGTACTGCGCCATACGCTGAGTAAATGAATAAGATGAGAGCAAAACAACAGCCAGAAAGAGAAGAGCGAATACTGCGCATGGTTCGAGAGCTGCAATAAAAGCGGGGGCCGGGAGGCGGCGGACACCCCCGGGGGCGGCGCTGGCAGCCGGCGCCGCAATCTGCCGCCCCCAGCCGAGGCCAACCCCCCACCGCCCGCCTCGCCGTCTCGCATTCTAAGCGCGTGCCCTTGCCACTCTGCCGGCCCCGCGCAGATCTATAGCCGGCCAATACAAAAGTTGTTTCGGCCGCGCTGCCGCCCGCCCGCAGAGCAACTTAAATTACGCCACTCGCCGCCCTGCCTCAGATAGCTCGCCGCTCGTCGACGTCAGTGTCACAAAGACCACGCCCACTTGCCTTCCAGCACAACATGCATTCCACGCCTTGTGCCGTAACGCAAAGAAGAGGAGGCTCTCCATGTTAGCATCAGCATGGTGACCGACACACTCTGAGAAGTGGTTAGTGACCGAATCGGGGAGTCACAGGATGCGGTCTCTGACGTTGACCGTACTTCTGTGTGCGACTACCCGCTAATATACATAAAATGTATTCGCAGTTGCAAATATGAACAAACGTCAGCTGTGTAATGGAATGACGACAAAGGAAACCCGGAAGAACTGCCCCAATTTAATCCTTACACCAATGTAAAGGTGAATGAAATAGCTATTAGTGGTCTTGAGAAACACCTAAAATCATTGAAATTGAACAACGCTCCAGGCCTCGATGGAATCAATGTTGGATTCTGGATTTAACTTGCGGCTGAGGTAGCCTCTCTTCTGACTATAGTATGTCGTAGATACCTCGAACAATAAACCGTGCCCAGTTCTGGGAAATAGACACAGGTCACACCCGTCTACAAGAAGGCTGGTAGAAGTGGTCAAGAAAACTACCGTCCAATATCTTTGATATTGATTTGTTGTGGAATATTATTCAGAGCCCAAACATAATGAGGTATTTTGAACAGACTGACCTCAATGCCAACCAGCATGGATTTTGAAAACAACGACCATGTGAAACCCAGCTCGCACTTATCTCACATGACACACTGATAACTTTGGCTCAAGGAAATCACATAGATGCAGTATTTCTTGATTTGCGAAAAGGATTTGACTATGTACCGCACCTACTTTTATTGTCAAAAGTACGATTATATGGGGTATGGGGAGTTATCGTCGAATGTAGAAGTAGCTTTGCGTGTGCTCCAGGGAAGTGTGTTGAGACCCTTTCTGTTCATATGATATATTAATGACATTGAAGACAATATTAATAGTGAAATCAGGCCTTTTGCAGATGTTGCAGTTATGTATAATGAAGTACTCTCTGAAAAGGAGCTGCGTAAATACTCAGTCAGCTCTTATTAAGATTTCAACTTGGTACAGAGACTGTCAACTTGCTCCAAATGTTCATAAATGAAATATTTTGCACTTCAACATAGTTTGATGACTATAATATCAATGAGTCACTGCTGGAATCGACCAACTCATTTAAATACCTGGGTGTAACACTTTGTAGGTATATGAAATGGCATGGTCACATAGGTCCAGTCATGCGTAAAGCAGGTGGTAGTCTTCAGTCTGTTGGTAGAATACTGGGAAAATGCAATCAGCCTACACAGGAGGTTGCCTACTAATCATTCGAGCGATTGGCACTAGAATGCTGATCAAGTGTGTGGGACCCGTACCAGATAGGACCAACATAGGATATTGGAACGTATGTAGAGAAGGGCAGCACGAATGGTCACAGGTTTGTTTAATCCTTGGGAGAGTGTCACACAGATACTGGAGGAACTGAAGTGGAAGAACGTTGAAGATACACGTAAACTACCCGGAGAAAAGTCTATCAACAAAGCTTCAAGAACCGGCTTTAAGGATTACTCTGGGAATACACTACATCCCCCTACGTAATGTTCACATACGGATTGTGAGGATAACATTAGAATGATTACTGCACGAGCAGACGCATTCACACAGTCATTCTCCCCGCGCTCATTACGTGAATGGGACAGGAAGAAACCCTGACATCTGGTACAATCGGACGTATCCTCTGGCTTGAACCTCACGGTGGTTTGCAGAGTATAGAGGCATATGTGGATGTAGATTAAAATTTGTGTGGAACCAGGACTGGAACCTGAATTTCCCGCTTTTCACTGTTATCATTCCACTGTACAGCTGTCGGTTGTATATACACTCCTGGAAATGGAAAAAAGAACACATTGACACCGGTGTGTCAGACCCACCATACTTGCTCCGGACACTGCGAGAGGGCTGTACAAGCAATGATCACACGCACGGCACAGTGGACACACCAGGAACCGCGGTGTTGGCCGTCGAATGGCGCTAGCCGCGCAGCATTTGTGCACCGCCGCCGTCAGTGTCAGCCAGTTTGCCGTGGCATACGGAGCTCCATCGCAGTCTTTAACACTGGTAGCATGCCGCGACAGCGTGGACGTGAACCGTATGTGCAGTTGACGGACTTTGAGCGAGGGCGTATAGTGGGCATGCGGGAGGCCGGGTGGACGTACCGCCGAATTGCTCAACACGTGGGGCGTGAGGTCTCCACAGTACATCGATGTTGTCGCCAGTGGTCGGCGGAAGGTGCACGTGCCCGTCGACCTGTGACCGGACCGAAGCGACGCACGGCTGCACGCCAAGACCGTAGGATCCTACGCAGTGCCGTAGGGGACCGCACCGCCACTTCCCAGCAAATTAGGGACACTGTTGCTCCTGGGGTATCGGCGAGGACCATTCGCAACCGTCTCCATGAAGCTGGGCTACGGTCCCGCACACCGTTAGGCCGTCTTCCGCTCACGCCCCAACATCGTGCAGCCCGCCTCCAGTGGTGTCGCGACAGGCGTGAATGGAGGGACGAATGGAGACGTGTCGTCTTCAGCGATGAGAGTCGCTTCTGCCTTGGTGCCAATGATGGTCGTATGCGTGTTTGGCGCCGTGCAGGTGAGCGCCACAATCAGGACTGCATACGACCGAGGCACACAGGGCCAACACCCGGCATCATGGTGTGGGGAGCGATCTCCTACACTGGCCGTACACCACTGGTGATCGTCGAGGGGACACTGAATAGTGCACGGTACATCCAAACCGTCATCGAACCCATCGTTCTACCATTCCTAGACCGGCAAGGGAACTTGCTGTTCCAACACGACAATGCACGTCCGCATGTATCCCGTGCCACCCAACGTGCTCTAGAAGGTGTAAGTCAACTACCCTGGCCAGCAAGATCTCCGGATCTGTCCCTCATTGAGCATGTTTGGGACTGGATGAAGCGTCGTCTCACGCGGTCTGCACGTCCAGCACGAACGCTGGTCCAACTGAGGCGCCAGGTGGAAATGGCATGGCAAGCCGTTCCGCAGGACTACATCCAGCATCTCTGCGATCGTCTCCATGGGAGAATAGCAGCCTGCATTGCTGCGAAAGGTGGATATACACTGTACTAGTGCCGACATTGTGCATGCTCTGTTGCCTGTGTCTATGTGCCTGTGGTTCTGTCAGTGTGATCATGTGATGTATCTGACCCCAGGAATGTGTCAATAAAGTTTCCCCTTTCTGGGACAATGAATTCACGGTGTTCTTATTTCAATTTCAAGGAGTGTATTCGCTACTGCGAATACATTTCACATATTTCATAACGGCTGTAGTAGCTTCAGTGCATCGTGATTCGGAATAACACAGGCGCTATAACATCGTACCCGCTAATATTGTGCCATCCGGAAGATTGTAAACCGCGATTGAAAGGAAGCTGTTTTAAGGGCAGATGTAACGAGAAGATGAAAGAACCTTTGCGATTGTCCGGGCCGCTACTAGGAGTACTGGCGGATTTGGTCAGTAGCGACAGTTCGCGCGTGATTGTTAGTAAATGTTAGTAGAAAGATCTACCGTAATATCTGGTCTCCGACGATATCTCCTGTTCCAGGTGCTACGTCATTCTACCTGTAACATGCCAGAGTCATCATCTAAAAGGTCAATTTGATTATAAAATCAGCTGTTCGATGTGTAGAGTCGCGAGGGTTTTGTTTGTATCTTTTGTGTTTTGGTCCCTGACTGTGTCGGCTAGATGGTTGTATGAGTACAGTTGATGAGACCAGTCAGGTTTTCTATAATACGGGGGCTCATCTACATTACGTTGTTAGTGCGCTGGATAATCATACCAAAGGTGGCAAATTTTCCCAGAGGGGAAGTGTTTCTCTGCGATTACGCTTCCACCTGTGGTTGTGGCTGTTGTTCCCTAGATCCAGGATGAATGAACTGTTCGAATGTTTCCAGTTTCTATAAAGTTGAGTGGTGAGTTTTGTGAATACCTCCGCGAGGAAAATGAGATGTAATTCGATAAGTAAGTCCGGAGCGCGTGTGTGTTTGGAACATTGCCTGTGATTCGTTATACCTTGTTCTATATGACCTGTAGACGGCGCAGGCGTGTTCGAGCTGCGCTAATTATCTATTCACTCACTCAGTGACCACAATGACACCAAAACGGATAATGACAGAGAGAAGGCTGAAATACCGAATTCGCTCTTTCGAACGTGTTATAACGTGAAGGATCCTAATACAGTCTCTCCTTTCAACCGTCGCACGAACGTCGAAAAGACAGACACTGAAATAAGTGATCATGGAATAGAAAATAAACTATAATAGCACAATAGTGGACAGGTATCAGAATCAGATGTTACGCCAAAGAATTTGCTTGCACTCTCGCAGCAAGTTTATTGTATGTTGCTGGAGCAACGAAAAGTGACTAGCGACTGGAAAAAAGCGCAGATCATGTTCGTTTTCAAGAAGGACGGAGTTATGGGTTTATATCGTTGACGTCAATCTGCTGTAAAATTATGGAACATTTTTTATGACCACGTATTATAACGCTTACGGAGGATAAAAATCTACTCTATAAAAATCAATAAGGATTCCGCAGACAGATTCAGGCCCTCGCCTCCCCTCCCCTCTCCACCTATACCCACCCCTTCCCACACCTCCCCTCCCCTCTCCCCCCTCCTTCAAGTGTGTGTTGGGGAGGGCGGTAGACTTTGGTAATCTGTGCAGCAATGTTGACCATAGTGCTGCGGTCGTGTAATGATCAGAATTTCTGCCTACTAAACGAAGAGTCCTAGGTCTGAGTCCCGGCCGTGGCACAAATTTCAATTCATTTCTTCAGCTTTCATCCTTATCACAGCATTCAATACACTTCAGCAAGGGCACCTAATGAACAGAGTACGAGAGTACCGAATATCAGACCGATAGTGTAACGGCTTTGAAGAGTTTCTAGAAAACAAAATACAGCACGTCACTCTCAAGGGACATAAGTCTTCAGACGTAGAAGCAACTTCGGGCGTTTCCCAGCGGAGTATTAAAGGAACGTTACTTTTTGCAATATACAGGGGGTCCATTGATCCTGACCGGGCCAAGTATCTCACGAAATAAGCATGAAACAAAAAACTACAAAGAACGATACGTTTCTAGCTTGAAGGGGGAAACCAGATGGCGTTATGGTTGTACCGATAGATGGCGCTGCCACAGGCCAAACGGATATCAACTGCGTTTTTTAAAAAAAATAGGAACCCACATTTGTTATTACATATTCGTGTAGTACGTAAAGAAATATGAACGTTTTAGTTGGATCACTTTTTTCGCTGTAATAGTGACAAACATATGGCTCACAATTTTAGACGAACAGTTGGTAACAGGTAGGTTTTTTTTAATTAAAATACATAACGTAGGTACGTTTGAACATTTTATTTCAGTTGTTCCAATGTGCTATATGCACGTTTGTGATCTTATTATATCTGAGACCGCATGCTGTTCAGCGTGATCAGGCTGCCTGTAAATACCACATTAATGGAATGAATGCTCAAAACGATGTCCGTCAACCTCAATGCATTTGGCAATACGTGTAACGACATCAGCCGGCCGGAGTGGCCGAGCTGTTCTAGGCGCTTCAGTCTGGAACCGCGAGACCGCTACGGTCGCTGGTTCGAATCCTGCCTCGTGCATGAATGTGCGTGATGTCCTTAGGTTAGTTAGGTTTAAGTAGTTCTAAGTTCTAGGGGACTGATGACCTCAGATGTTAAGTCCCATAGTGCTTAGAGCCATTTGAACCATTTTTTTTGTAACGACATTTCTCTCAACTACGATTAGTTCGCCTTCCGTAATGTTCGCACATGCATTGACAATGCGCTAACGCATGTTGTCGGTGGATCACGATAGCAAATATCCTTCAACTTTCCCCACAGAAAGAAATCCGGGGAAGTCAGATCCGGTGAACGTGCGGGCCACGGTATGGTGCTTCGACGAACAATCCAACTGTCAAGAAATATGCTATTCGATTCCGCTTCAACCGCACGCGAGATACGTGCCGGACATCCATCATGTTGGAAGTACATCGCCATTCTGTCATGCAGTGAAACATCTTGTAGTAACATCGTTAGAACATTACGTAGGAAATCAGCATGCATTGCACCATTTAGATTGCCATCGATAAAATGGGGGCCAGTTATCCTTCCTCCAATAATGCCTGACCATCCATTAACTGACCAAGGTCGCTGACGTTCCACTTGTCCGAGGCATCGTGAATTTTCCGTTGCCCAATAGTGCATGTTATGCCGGTTTACGTTACCACTGTTGGTCAATGACGCTTCGTTGCGAAATAGAACACGTGCAAAAAATCTGTCATCGTCCCGTAATTTCTCATGTACCCAGTGGCAGAACTGCACACGACGTTCAAAGTCGTCACCATGCAATTCCTGGTGCATAGAAATATGGTACGGGTGCAATCGATGTTGATGTAGCATTCTCAGTAGCGACGTTTTTGAGATTCCCGATTCTCGCTCAATTTGTCTGGTACTGATGTGCTGATTAGGCGCGAAAGCAGCTAAAACACCTACTTGGACATCATCATTTGTTGCACGTCGTGGTTGACGTTTCACATGTGGCTGAACACTTCCTGCTTCCTTAAATAACGTAACTATCCGGCTGTAACCTCCCCCTCACTTATCGACCTTAATGACAGTGAAAAATTAAACCGCGTGTACCTAATGGAAATTTGGGAAAAGCAATCGTCACCGAAGTTAATCTGTCGGTAAAGAGGGAGGGAAGGGTTACATCTAAATGAAAGGAAAAATGCCAATGAAACTGGTGGAAATTAATTTTGAAAAGGGGTAAAGTTAATAAAGAAAGTAAATGTGCTGCCGTTACGTTAACAATTAACTAGCGATAATTAGATATTTGAGATTTGGGGGAAATTACAGTCGCCAGTCCTATGGACAATTACTATAATAACTGAAAAAGAAAGATTATTACACATATAATTAGCGCTAGAAGCGTGGCAACTGAAGGTTGACACGTGTAGCGTGGAAACTGAAAGTTTGTCAGAAGTAATAAATTTCGCTACACTCTGACTTAATTTAGCAAAAGAATTAATAAAACCGGAAAATTGAAAGTTAATTTAGTGACTGAAATTAATAGTGAGATTTGGTTCTGAAGCACTACGAAATTCAGTAAAATAAGGTTAGTGTTGGGCTACCTCAACAATCATTTCAAAAGCTACTTGAATCTACGCAATTTAGAAATAAGAGATTTAACTTTGAACTTGAATTAAATGATTCTGAACAATTAACAATAGTAAAATTTAGTACGTACCAAGCTGAGCTGCAGTCACAGGTAAGCTAAAATATTGTAACAAAACTCGCACTCTTAATTTGTGCTTGTGTAATCTAAGTATTGTAGCCAGCTATGAATACTTTAACTGAACTTTGAAATTAAAGTAATGAAATGGAATGATTGTACTTTAATGCTGGCGACTGAATTTCAACGACACTCGGGTTCATTTCGGAAACGGAAGGGAGTCTGCTTGGTAATGCAATTGGGACAATGAGCAACAAAGGTTCATGCTAAGTTGCTGTAATTTTGTGATGCAACAATTTTAAAAGCTCCGGTCTGCAATACAGTTCTAAAACTTTACGTGCTTATAGTCTTCCTTGTTGGTTGATTGAAGGTTTCAAGTCGTCGGTCGAGGAGGTGGCGACAGTCACTCATTGTCGGCCGTCGCTGTTGCAGAAACTGGATGTTGGCGCGCCTTCTTCTCGACACGGTCACCAGGCGAAACGGGCTCTTGACGCGCGCCAGCTAATGCTTCCCGTCCGCGTCACCGTGTCAGAAACTATCATAGCAAGTCGAGCGCAATTACATGCTGCCAAACCCCGAAAGCGCGGCAACTCGCGGGAGCGTCACACAACACATCTGCTCCACCGCACTACTCCCGCCAGACTCCCTCTGTGCCCGCGCTCCACGCGACAGAGTTAACACTACCAAAGATCCTAAACATTTTGGTTTTCCACACGACCTATCGATGTATTCGTTCGATAGAATAGTTTTCCCTAGGCCAGACCCAAAGTATAAATGCAAATAATATTCATAAAACAAACCAATTATAAATCGACATAAATACATATATATACAAATAGTAAAACAATTACAATATATAAAGACACAGAAATGTCATATCTTGAGGTAACAAAACATGAAAAAATTATAGTACAATAGATGGAAATAGGAGGGTATGCATTTCCGGCGTTACACGGCGAACGGTCCGGACACTTGGATGATGTCGTTAAGGATAACGAGCAGCATACATAGCACACCGCCGTTGGGCATTTTCATGACAATAGCCATACATCAACACCATATCGACCTTTTCCGCAATTGGTAAAGGGTCTATTTTAACACGGGTAATGTATCACAATACCAAGTACTTATACGTTTGTGACTATTAAAGCGCGATCTAAGACAAAGCGAAAAAAGTGGTCCAATTAAAACATTTATATTTCTTTACGTACTACACGAAGATGTAATAAAAATGTTGGTTCCTATTTATAAAAACACAGTTCATATCCGTTTGACCTGTGGCAGCGCCATCTAGCGGGCCAGCCATAGCGCCATCTGGTTTCCCCTGAAACGTCCCCTTAGAACTTTTTGACATATGAAATGTCCACTTAGAATAATTGTACAAGACTGTGCTTAACCTGACACACAATGTTTTTAGCGCAACGCAATCTGACTATCAAAAATCCCTGCAAAAGAATGGCCCTGACAAACATTAAACTCGCCATATGAAACGTCCCCTTATAACAACTTGACATATGAAACGTCCACTTAGAACAATTGTACAAGCCTGTGCTTAACCTGGCACACAATAATTTTTAGCGCAACGCAATCTGACTTTCAATAACCCCTACAAAACAATGGCCCTGACTAACTTTAACCTATACCTTTTACAAATCACTTACCTCACAAAAATCTTCGCTGCTCGAACTACTGCAATACAGCGAGTGCCACTACTGCCAGCTAAATAAAAGATTCAAACTACTGGAGGCACTAACTACTGATAGGGATAGTTAGCAAATGAAAGATATTATTAGAGAACAAACAATGTATTTACCTTAATATTCATAATTGACATCCAGTCTTACAGATTATCAAAACTCGGCCATCTCTCTCCCCACGTCCACCACTGCTGGCGGCTCACCTCCAACTGCTCAACGCTACGCGCTGTTAACATCCAGCTATAGCAGTTCATGACAACAATGGCAGACAACAATGCAAACTAGCCACATACTGCACACAGCACAGCCAGTGATTTTCATATAGAGCGCTACGTGGCATTACCCATATAAAAATCTAAACTAAACACCCCCTTCAAGCTAGACGAGTTTCGTTCTTTGTATTTTTTTCGTCTGATGCTTATTTCGTGAGATATTTTGCGCGGTCACTATTAATGGACCACCCTGTATATGAATGACCGAGTAGTTAACGTCGCAAGTTCCGTGAGGCTTTTCGCTGATGCTGGTATTGTGTACAGATAAGTCGTGACGCTAGAAAATTGTAGCGCGAAGTGCAGGAAGATCTACAGAGTATCGCCGCTTGGAGCATGGAGTGGCAAGTGACCCTCAGTGTAAACAGATGTAACTTGTTGTAAATACGGAGACAGAAAAGCCCTTTGTTTTATCACAAACTGCCGAGCGTAACTATCACTTGCAGCAATTCCTTCCATGAAATATCAGCGGGTATGCGAATGGATAGATTTGAAGTGGAACGACCTGTTAAAGTTAATCCTCAGGAAATGTAGGCCATCAACAAAGCAAGTAGCGTATAAAATACTCGTTCGAACAATACTTTAATGTTGCTCGTTAGTATGGGATCCGTATCAGAGAGAACTGATAGAGGAAATAAAGGAGACCCAAAGAATAGCAGCACGTTTCGTGACAGGTTCATTTGGTAGGCTCGAAAGCGTCACGGGATTACTCAGCAAACTCCAGTGGCAGAAGCTGTAAGAGAGGCGTCCTGCATCACGGTAAGGTCTACTGTTAAAGTTCCGAGACCGTCGTCCCTTTAACAGTCAACCGATGTCAATCGATGTATTGCTCCCCCTACGTATGCGAATATCCTGCGATAAGATCAAGAAGATAAGTTAGGGAGGCTGGAGTTCACACACAGGCCTGGCAGCAATCGTCCTTTCAGCAACCAGGAAAAGGAGGAAGCTATGCCGGTACACAAAATACTCTCCAGTACACACCGTAAAGTGGCTTACGAAGTATAGGTTTAGATGCAAATGCAGAAGAGGGGATCAGTTAGTGGTAGCAGAAGTACCTTCCGCCAACACTATCAGATAGCCAGCGGAGTCCTGGTTAATATGAATAAGAATCGCATTGGTGTACCTTTCTGTCCGGTACAGTCCAGTCTGTTGTGCGATTTCAGGTGTTTTCCTATGCATGGTCACTGATTTTGATATCCGTCCACTTGAAATTCGAGCGACAATTTAGAGGAGGCACTGCAGAGCAATCTGCCTCAGTTAAACAGTTTTGGTTAGACGCGTTTAGTCTTTCGACTTCATTACTGTCACAGGGCGTCTGGACAGAGGGCTGCCACTGATGGTGGAAGACGACATGATAAAACAGAGAAAAGAAATTAGTGAACTCAGGCCACGCATTAATTGTAGCATATTTGGCTCTATCGTGAAGTCCGTAGCACGGTGAAGGAACTTACCTCCATATCAGAGGCCGCTAAAACGTGTTGTGGGAAAGAATTTTTTAACCACAGCTTGTGGATAGTAAGCCAGAGAAAGAGAGTAACGTTCACCTTGATCGAATTGGGAAAATTACAGGAAACCTTGTAATATTTCTATAAGTTTCTCCATCTCCTGTACCCGATATACTCTAATCTAAAGATAGTTCAATGGAATTGGAATCCTTTAATTACAATAGAATAACGTGGTATCTAGACGGAATATAAAACTAACTTACGTTTTGATAGCTCAGATGGAAATCCAGTTCTAAGCAAAGAAGGGAAAGTAGAAAGGTGGAAGGAGTATATAGAAGGTCTATACAAGGGCGATGTACTTGAGGACAACGTTATGGAAATGGAAGAGGAGGTAGATGAAGATGAAATGGGAGATGCGATACTGCGTTAAAGAGTTTTACAGAGCACTCAAAGACCTGAGTCGAAACAAGGCCCCGGGAGTTGACAACATTCCATTAGAACTACTGACGGCCTATGGAGAGCCAGTCCTGACAAAACTCTACCATCTGGTGAGCAAGATGTATGACAACGGCGAAATACCCTCGGACTTCAAGAAGAATATAATAATTCCAATCCCTAAGAAAGCAGGTGTTGACAGATGTGAAAATTACAGAACTATCAGTTTAATAAGTCACAGCTGCAAAATACTAACGCGAATTCTCTACAGACGAATGGAAAAACTGGTAGAAGCCGACCTTGGGGAACATCAGTTTGGATTCCGTAGAAATATTGGAACACGTGAGGCAATACTGACTAAACGTCTTATCTTAGAAGAAAGATTAAGAAAAAGCAAACCTACGTTTCTAGCATTTGTAGACTTAAAGAAAGCTTTTGACATAGTTGCCTGGAATACTCTCTTTCAAATTCTAAAGGTGGCAGGGATAAAGTACAGGGAGCGAAAGGCTATTTATAATTTGTACAGAAACCAGATGGCAGTTATAAGTGTCGAGGGACATGAAAGGGATGCAGTGGTAGGGAAGAGAGTGAGACAGGGTTGTAGCCTCTCCCCGATGTTATTCAATCTGTATGTTGAGCAAGCAGTAAAGGAAACAAAAGAAAAAAATTCGGAGTAGGTGTTAAAATCCATGGAGAAGAAATAAAAACTTTGAGGCTCGCCGATGACATTGTAATTCTGCCAGAGACAGCAAAGGACTTGGAAGAGCAGTTGAACGGAATGGACAGTGTCTTGAAAGGAGCATATAAGATGAACATCAACAAAAGCAAAATGAGGATAATGGAATGTAGTCGAATTAAGTCGGGTGATGCTGTGGGAATTAGATTAGGGAATGAGACACTTAAAGTAGTAAAGGAGTTTCGCTATTTTGGAATTAAAATAACTGATAATGGTCAAAGTAGAGAGGATATAAAATGTAGACTGACAATGGCAAGGAAAGCGTTTCGGAAGAAGAGAAATTTTGTTAACATCGAGTATAGATTTAAGTGTCTGTAAGTCGTTTCTGAAAGTATTTATGTGGAGTGTAGCCATGTATGGAAGTGAAACATGCACGATGAACAGTTTGGACAAGAAGAGAATAGAAGCTTTCGAAATGTGGTGCTACAGAAGAATGCTTAAAATTAGAAGGGTAGATCACATAACTAATGAGGAGGTATTGAATAGAATTGGGGAAAAGAGGAGTTAGTGGCATAACTTGACTAGATGAAAGGACTGATTGGTAGGACATGTTCTGAGGCATCAAGTGATCACAATTTTAGCATTGGAGGGCAGCGTAGAGGATAAAAATCGTAGAGGGAGTCCAAGAGATGAGTACATGAAGCAGATTCAGAAGGATGTAGGTTGCAGTAAGTGCTGAGAGTTGAAGAAGCTTGGAAAGGATAGAGTATCATGGAGAGCTGCATCAAATCAGTCTGAGGACTGAAGACCACAACAACAACAACACCGTTTTGATCGTTACTATATTAGGTTCCTCAAGCTAATTTTTTTTTCAGCTTCATATGAAATTTTGCTTTTGTACGTGTAGACTTTCCATACATGTCTGAGATGCTGCTTGTTTATTGCTTGTTGAATTCCAGGTGTCAGAATTTCTGTAAAGGTTGCTTCCGTGCACCCACTTCCGTCTAGAGAAGAGCAAACGGTCTGCTGGCGCCTCTCTCCGCTGTTGGAATACTGGTGCGCATCCTCCTAAAGTCGTTTGTGTTGTCGCCCTCCCTCTAAGCCTCTAACGAGGTTCGCCTCCTCCGAACCCCCCTGCCCCCCTCCCCTTACCCCTGCCGCCTTCATCCCTCCAGTCTGGCGTCAGCAGGTTGTCACAGTACGGGCGGATTTGGATGCTTTAGCCGTAACGACACGGATCGGTGTTTGCAGACGCCGGCGACACCATTCGCTGCGGATGAGCCCCACATCCCGCGAATCCTGGCAACAGCGGCGTCATCGCTCGCCCTGAATCATAATCAGAAGCGAGTAAACCCTCCGTGATAGACTTGTCCCTCCCCGGCTAGCATCTTGTATTCTGCGCGTACACACTGAGAGTATGCCGCGCATCTTGCAGGTGCTTCACGCTCTCTGCATCCACAGATATGACCTTGCATAAGGCTGAGTCTTAGGTCCACTGTTGTTATTCATACGTGTAAACACCTTCCGCATAACATCCAACAAGTAGATTTACTTCTTTCTTGCGGAAGGCATTGGTATTGTAATCAATCCCAACATGCATACAGCAACAGAAGAAATGACAAATAATGTTCTCAAAAGTGTTATTGAATGTTATTCTGCGAATGGGTTCCCTCACAATTTCAGAAAGATATAACTTATTCAGTTCTCCACTACTAGGGTCACAACACCAGTGATAAGTGTAACGCATGGTGAAAGGATAATAACTGCAGAGAGAAGTTCAAAAGTTTTACGTGCCCATATTGATGGGGATTTTATCTCCAAAAAATGTTTTGAAACTCCTAAAACAACTTCGTTCAATCATATTTCGATATCATCGATATCATCATATTTCATATCATCGATTTCTTAGTCACTGGTGCCCCCAATACTTATCTTCTCACATTAAACACCTATCATCATTCCACAACTGCAATACCAGATCGGATACGTCTAGCATCTTGGCTGTACCTTTACATAACACAAAATCTTTCTCTGTGTCATTCTCCATCTCAGCCATACGACTATGGAACGCGCTCCCCTGTGATCTGCGTCTTATCCAGAACCACTCAACATTCAAGAGGGAACTCAAGACTTACATATTAGGGACGGTATAGCCACCATTGTCGTGCCCCTCTCATCTTTTTCTTTCTCCTCTCCATCATAGCTTCGAATTTTACCATTCTATTTCTCTTCCCCTAACCTATCTACCTCTCCTATATCTCTTTCACCCCATTCTATCGTCTTATGTCTCTGCTTGGTGAGAATAGCTCAAAAGCTGCAAGAATATAACGAGAAAATTCCCAACTAGCAATAGGACTGACATTCATAAAAGAAAAAATATGTTTACTTTCCTATACATAGTCATTACTATTATTATTATTCTTGATTATTATAATTATTTTTTGATTGTTATAATTATCATTGTACTACTTTTATAATCTCTAATTTTTTTCTGTAACATTAATACTGTATAACATGTTATATGTCCTTAATGTTCTGTAGAAACTGAAATTTGTTAAATCTGAGTATGCCTGGTTAGGTGTAAGAGAGGGCCTGAAGGCCCTAATCTTGCCAGGTAAAATAAATGCATAAATAAATAAATAAATATTTGCCTTTCGGCTAAATGCAAATCTTGACGACAGAGAAATCAGTAAGCTGATATGTTTAGCGTATTTTCATTCAGTAATGTCGTACTTAAGAAAGAAAATCTTCGGTGCTCAAAAAATGCTGTAAGAATAATATTTGGTACTCACCTATGATAAACTTGTAGATATCTGTTCAAGGAACTAGGCAATTTGACTACTACTTCACAGTATCAAAAGAACCAGTGATGTACATACTTAAATAGTGGTAGAAAGAATTATATTAATTACTCCCTTTAAGATCGTCTTTAGCACAAAATGTGGTGCTCAGCACTAACATTTTAATCACTTACCCAATGACATAAAAGTATGACATACAGCAAAGTTATATTTGAAACTGAAAACATTTCTCTTTGACAACTATTTATACTCCGCATAATAATTTCTGATTTTGTAATGTGCAAAAAGTGGTGGATAGGAATTACTAATACATGTCTGTGGCTCTAAAATCTGAATCTAAAATGACTTGTTCCACACCGTTACAATAACTCTTACAAACGATTCTTGGAAAATTAAAATAACAGCTCTGGTCGTATCTGTAACAGTGAGGTACATTCGCTCAAAATACTTTAGATCACATAGTGTACACGTCAAAATGTTTGGCGTTCTGTCACAATCAGAAAAGATAACAAAAAACTAGCAATGCACAAAATTATATTTCCTTAAGTTATTTACGACAAGTAATGCAGCCTCTAACGTTACCTTGTTCTATCATTACACACCCCCAGTAACTAAAACACCAACTACCTGCTAGACTACCAGGCTATCCACATTTCCATCTCAATAACTTCTTATGTAACACATAACTGAAATTCCATTACAACCAATTCACTCACATGAGGCAAAAACGAAAGAAAATCTTAATGCCCAAGAGTGAAACGTACACTGATGGGCCAAACCACTATGAATACCTGCTTATTACCTTGTATGTTCGTCTATGGAACGCAATACATCACTGATTGGCTTATCAGTTATCCAACAGTTTCTTGGTAGGTTTGTGGAGTTATGTGTCATTAGATGCCTACGCACAGGTCATTTAATCCGTGTTAATAACGGGCCACTGATTTATTACGTGGTGATGACGCCCGTTAGCGACCCAGATGTGTTCTATAGGATTTACACCACACGAATTTGGTCGGCGGTACATCAACGTGAGTTCACTACAATGTCTCTCAAACCACTTATCACGGCTCTGACCTCAAGACACGGAAAATTCTACTGCTCAAAGATGACATCGCCGTCGAGGAAGACATCAAGCATGAAGACCTGCAGGTGGTTCGCAGCTGTCAGCGTATCTTCGATTACTACCACAGGTCCCATGCAATCGCAAGTGAATGTCTCCCATAGCATAACATTGCTCCCAGCAGCCTTCATCCGTGGTGCGGTGTGCGTTTCGAGCAGCCGTTCAGCTCTATGGCGGCGTTTGTGGAGACGGCCAACATTGTAGCAAAAATGCGATTCACCCGAAATGGAAATGCCGCGTGGCTAGGGCCTCCCGTCGGGTAGACAGTTCGCCTAGTGCAAGTCTTTAGAGTTGACGCCACTTCGGCGACTTGCGTGTCGGTGGGGATGAAACGACGTTGATAACAACAACACAACACCCACTGCCTGAGCGGAGAAAATCTCCGACCCAGTCGGAAGTCAAACCCGGGCCGTTAGGTATGACATTCCGTCACGCTGACCACTCAGCTACCAGGAGCGGACTGTTCACCCGAAGGGCCAACACGTTTTCATTGATCGACGCTTCCTATGGTCCTGTACCTACTGCAATCGCAATTGACGATGCGTTCGATCAACATGTAAAGAGGTAGGGGTGTTCTGCTGCGGACCGCCATGTCCGACAACTTACGATGAACGATGTGCTCCGAAACGCTTGTGCATATATTAGCATTGTGCATTTTCGGCAGGGATGCCACAGATCACCATCTATCCTACTTTACAGAGCAGACAAGCCTCCGAAGCCCACAGAATCTGAACAGTCGTGGAAGTTCATCCATTTAGCACCTATTGGTTGTTTCACTATCCTTTCATCCCTTTTCGTAGATGCTCGGGACAGTAGCATGTGAACATTCGACCATCTTCGCCATTTTCGCGATACTCTATGAAAGTCGCTCATCTCAATGAATTTCCCCATTTGCAGATGATATCTTCTCGAGGGTGATCCCCCGTTCCTTTCTGCTCTGCTGACATACTTTTGTTACCGTGCCACGTGCCCGCAAAGCCGACAGGCGGCTTCCACCACGTGACACACTCCGACCACTCTCTCGTGGCACGAGCGCGACACACGATTTACACTGACAGCGACAAAGAAACCGATATAGGCATGCGTATTCAAATACAGAGATATGTAAACAGGCTACATATGGCGCTGCAGTCGGCAACGCCTGTATAAAACAATAAGTGTGAGGCGCAGTTCTTAGATCGGTTACCGCAGCCACAACGGCATGTTATCAAGATTTAAATGAGTTTCAACTTGGTTTTAGTCGACGCACGAGCGATGGGACACGGCATCTCTCGGCCGGAGTGGCCGAGCGGTTAAAGGCGCTACAGTCTGGAACCGCACGACCGCTACGGTCGCAGGTTCGAATCCTGCCTCGGGCATGGATGTGTGTGATGTCCTTAGGTTAGTTAGGTTTAAGTAGTTCTAAGTTCTAGGGGACTGATGACCACAGCAGTTGAGTCCCATAGTGCTCAGAGCCATTTTTTTTGAACAGCATCTCTGAGCTAGCGATTTAGTGGGGACTTTTCCGTACGACAATTTCACGAGTGTACGGTGAATATCGGGAATCGGGTAAAACATCAGATCTCCGATATTGCCACAGCCGGAAAAACATCTTGCAAGAACGGGACCAACGACGACTGAAAATAATCTTTCACCGTGACAGAAGAACAGCCCTTCTGTAGATTGCTGCTGATTTCAATCCTGGGCCATCAACAAGTGTCAGTGTGCGAACCACTCAACGAAATATCATCAATATGGGCTGTCGGAAACGAAGGCTCGTCAACATCGACATTGGACTGTTGATGGCTGGAAACAGGTTGTCTGGTCGGACGAAACTAGTACCAAATTGTATTGAACATCTGCACGTGTACGGGTATGGAGACAATCTCATGAATCCATGGACACTGCATGTCACCACGGGACTATTCAAGCTGATGAAGGCTCAATAGTGGTGTGGGGCGTGTGCAGTTGGAATGACACGGTTCTGACAGGTGACACGTACGTAAGCATCCAGTCTGATCACCCGCATCCATCCACGTCCATTGTGCATTCCGAAGGACTTGGCCAACTCCAGCAGGACAATGCCACCCCCCCCCCCCCACACACACACACACTCGCCCAGAATTGCTTGCTACAGAGTGGATCTAGGAACACTCTTCTGAGTTGAAACACTTCCGCTGGCCACCAGACTCCCAAGACATTAACATTATTGAGCATATCTAGGGTGCCTGGCAACTTGCTGTTCAGAAAAGGTCTCCAGCCCCTCATATTCTTACGGATTTATGGACAGCGCTGCAGGATTCATGGTGTCAGTTCCGTCCAGCACTACTTCAGACATCAGTCGAATCAATGTCAAATCTTGTTTCGGCACGTATACGTGCTCGCGGGGATTCTACACGATACAAGGCAGGGTACAAGCTTCTTTGGCTCTTCAGTGTAAAAGGAATACCTGGAGGCAGGGAAATAGACACTGCCTCTTCGAAAGATTGTAAGAGCTCTTTCTGCAACGGTTGTTGGAAACATCGTCTGTTATTGGGAAATTGCTCACCCTTGTAAGTGACATTTAGGCTCTATTCTCAGTTCATGTAGGTGGATTAGGGAAATACTGATCTATCAATTCTAGGATGAAGAAAGCCTCTCTCCAATTCGACTCTATCGCAGACAATGGCCACAGGAATGGAACAAAGGCACTGTTACGGAATGAGATGTTACAGTTAGTCTGCGAATTGTATCTGCCTTCTGCTTTAACCTACAGTAATTAATAAACGTTTAACTATCCGTCAGACATTAATACAACCTAAATCGACGGGTGTTTGTATCTAGGAAAAATTTAACTCCACAAGAGAACAGAGGTGGTAGCAGGAGCTTACTCTTGAAGTTCAAGAAGCTCAATGTCTCTCACAGGACGTAATCAGTGACACCTGACAGCAACATGAGCAAGTTTCTGTGTGTTCCACACGACACAGGCCACCGTAACACAATACACCGAGGCGATAATCCAGAGTACTTTAATCTTGTACTCGAGCACTGGTAACAAAGTCCCACAGCACAATAGCGGGGCGATACGACGATTTCGGCAGAGACCAGTGGAGTGAAACCATGCCGTACTGTGTCCACCTTCAGTAGCGGTGAGAAGATGCTGGCTTACCACAGCTGTCAATGACCTGCTTGAGTTGGCTGCCTATTTGGTAGATACTGCGGCGGCCAATTTGCGTTGCCAGCGGTCACGTGGCGGAGATAGCGCCGCTTGTGGCGCAGCCGATAAACTCACAGTGTCCATGCACTGTGCCTCCGATACGCCCTAGTCCACCTGAATTAAACATCGACTACTAGTGCACACTCAGGACCGTTCAGTTGGGGAAACTGTTTCCGTAGCTCAGCTGGAACTTGTCTATGCCTCATGTTTCCGCTTCAGATTTCGTAAACGTCATACACGACAGGTAATATTCCAGTATTTCTGGTTTAAGTGTGCCACAAAGCCAAATAATACGTCTTATATAACACCTGCTGCCAAAGATGCTCACCTAAACGAATGTAAAATATATTAGTTGCTTGTTCATCGATGAATAAATATAGAATGTAGATGTATCATTAAACTGCTGTTTTTTTGGAAACTACGACTACCGGAGTATGAAACAATTAGGATATTTGTAATCCTGATTATACTAGCTTTTACTTCAAATTCAAATGCTACCATGAATGCGTTTTATTACATAATATTCATGTGCGTTTCAGGTCTTATATCCGCGACCATAAACTTGTAGTTGTTTCAATCACTTCCACAAGTCAGGTATTTCCACAATCATTATGAATAATTTCGCTGACTTGAATGAAACGGTCTGTTCTAATCTGCCTGCCTGTACACTAATTAACGAAAATTAATATGACTCTTATGGAGGAATACTTAGTCTTACCAAGAGTATTAAGTTTCACGAAATTTTGTCATATGATGATAGTTTGTTTCCAGAAAATGAAACCACGCCAAGGTCCATAAACTGGAAGACTTCGAACACTGATAATATCTGCATGTAAAATAACATCTATGAAATCGCCTCTTTTACTTTAATAAGTAGCCAATTAATCTTGCAATCAAATTGAAATTAAATTTTTACATAGATTAGAAATGAAAAACTGCTTAAAACAGATCTCGCTCCTGCCTGTAGTTTGAAGGGCAGGGGGGTGGCACTATTTCGAATATTATGAAAACCATTTGCAACAATGTGGCGAAATGACTAGATATCTATTGTTCAATATAGTCAATACTTCCTTATCAACGATGAGATTTTAGTTGTGCAATGTCAGCTGACGAAAATAGAAGCCATTACAGCAATAACAGTTCGACATATTTTATCAGCCTTCGTAGTCATGTACATCACATAATGGGCATAAACGATAAAACAATCATTCTGTTGGAAACTGATGGTCGTTGTCAACATTACTATGAAAAGTGACACCAACGGGCGTTGGTACACTTTTTTTCCTTTTTTCCTCGTTGTTGCATGGACGAAAACAGACTACGAATGTCGCCTTAAAGAATTCTTTGCCGTGCCTCGACCACATGTTGTGTCAGTTGATGAAGATTCCTGGCTAAAGGCTGATATCAAAGTACACGTCCTCTCACTGCGTCCCAGACATATATTGCGGCGCCGGCCGCGGTGGTCTAGTGGTTCTAGGCGCGCAGTCCGGAACCGCGGGACGGCTACGGTCGCAGGTTCGAATCCTGCCTCGGGCATGGATGTGTGTGATGTCCTTAGGTTAGTTAGGTTTAAGTAGTTCTAAGTTCTAGGGGACTGATGACCGCAGAAGTTAAGTCCTATAGTGCTCAGAGCCATTTGAACCATATATTGCGAGCCAGGGAACCAGTGAGGCCAGTCAACAATTCGTACATTCCTTATGGCGTTTATGCTATGATCTTGTGTGTGGTCTTGCATTATCCTGCTGGAATATACTATTTATTGCCGTTTATCAGGGGTTTAACATACTTGGCACAAACCAGTTAGTCTCCCCACCGACAATTCCCAAATCAGTACTTTTGTCGTATACTATAGCTCCTCGCACCGTGATTCAAGGGATGGGTACGCTTCACTAAATTCGCTGTTTCCTTTGGTCTTTTACCAAGTCGACTACGGACACTTTATTATCGATCTGACCATCACACTTAAATGTGAGCTTCATCGCTGAACACCACAGAACACCACTTGACTCGGGCGCTGGCTGTATTGCATGTTGTGGTGAACCACAGTTGATGCCTGCAGATCTCAACCCAACTTGCTGTATTCTACACTCATGCTCATAAATTACGGATAATTGCAGAATGTGGTGCCACACAGCGTGGCACTACACAAAACTGGCGCTAATAGCATAGGGACGTAGGGAACAAACACAACACAGACCTGTAAGTCCACGGTATTGGTGATAAGTTGGGAAAACCGTCCCGAAACACATGTGCTACAAAACGCCACTGTTCCCTGCGCATGTGCGCCGACATCAATATGGGATATGATCACTATGCACACGTACACAGACCGCAGAGCGGGTTGGCATACTCTGGATCAGGTGGTCGAGCAGCTGCTGGGGTATAACCTCCCATTCTTCCACCAGTGCCTGTCGGAGCTCCTGAAGTGTCCTAGGGGTTTTAAGACGTGCAGCGATACGTCGACCGAGAGCATCCCAGACGTGGTCGATGGGGTTTGGGTCTGGAGAAGAGGCAGGCCACTCCATTCGCCTGATATCTTCTGTTTCAAGGTACTCCTCCACGATGGCAGCTTGGTGGGGCCGTGTGTTATTATCCATCTGTAAGGAAGGTGGCAGCCACTGTACCCCTGAAAAGGCGGACATACTGGTGCAAAATGATGTCCCGGCACACCTGACCTGTTAAAGTTCCTCTGTCAAAGACAGGGGTGTACGTGCAGGGGTGTACGTGTACCAATCATAGTCCCACCCCATACCATCAAACCACTACCTCCATACAGGTCCCTTTCAAGGACATTAAGGGGTTGGTATCTGGTTCCTGGCTCACGCCAGATGAAAATCTGGAGAGAATCACTGTTCAGACTATACCTGGATTCGTCCGTCAACATAACTACTGTTCCAATGACCATGTAGTGTGTTTTTGACACCAAGCTTCACGGGCTCTCCTGTGACCAGGGGTCAATGGAATGCACCTTGCAGGTCTCCTGGTGAATAAACCATGTCTGTTCAGTCGTCTGTAGACTGTGTTTCTGAAGACAACTGTTCCAGTGGCTGCGGTAAGGTCCTGAACAAGGTTACCTGCAGTACTCCGTGGCCATCTACGGGCACTGATGGTGAGACACAGGTCTTCTTGTGGTGTTGTACACTGTGGACGTCCCGTACTGTAGCGCCTGGACACGTTTCCTGTCAGCTGAAATCGTTGCCATAATCTTGAAATCACACTTTGTGGCCCACGGAGGGCCCTTGCTATGACCTGCTGTGTTTGACCAGCCTCCAGTCACCCTAGTATTCTACTCCGCATAACGTCATCAATATGTGTTCTTTGAGCCATTTTCAACACACAGTCACCATTAGCACGTCAGAAAACGTCAGCACACTTACTCGCTGCACCGTACTCTGACATGCACCAACACACGTCTGCATATGTGGACTGCTGCCAGCGCCACCGTGTGCCGACCGCAGGGCCATACCCCGAGGTGATTTAAACCCGCAAACCGCCCACCAGAGCGTTGTTTCACCAGGTATCAGCATTATCGTTAGTTTGTGAGCATGAGTTTATTTGCGATGGATACTGTTGGCACTCTCCCTGTTACCTCAAACCACATTGTAGCTACCTTCGATCATCTGTTGTTCACAGCCTGTCGAGTAAGCCTGCGATCTTCTTGTTGTGTAGTCCTTCTCCAGGGACCAGTGTCTGCAACTCTTCCGTCACTGCTGTCCTGAGTCCAATGCGTCACGAGCCGCTCTGCTTGTCTACAGCAAACAGCTGTCTCCACGGTCTTTTCGGTAAGGCGCTCCCATGTCCTTCATATCTGTGATTCTCCTACTCTCGAAAGATGGCGGTAAAGTAAATGGTTCAAATGGCTCTGAACACTATGGGACTTAACTTCTGAGGTCATCAGTCCCCTAGAACTTAAAACTACTTAAACTTAACTAACCTAAGGATATCACACACATCCATGTCCGAGGCAGGATTTGAACCTGCGACCGTAGCGGTTGCGCGGTTCCAGACTGTGGCACCTAGAGCCGCTCGGCCACCCCGGCCGGCAAAGTAAATGTGAGCGTCCCCTGAACATTCTGTATTGCGATCTCCACAGAAAAAGATCCAAGGACCTTAGAAAGACCTCTGTATCTATCATCCACCAGCATTCTTCATCTGTCGGAATGAGTTGCTTCTGAACATACACCACATGCATAGATATACCGGAGTATCTGTTTCGTAGCGTTCACCCAAGCTGTTAATGAAGTAACTCTTTCCATTTCTGTCAGGGCACATTACGACGGCCGGCCAGTGTGACCGAGCGGTTCTAGGCGCTTCAATCTGGAACCGCGCGACCGCTACGGTCGCAGGTACGAATCCTGCCTTGGGCATGGATGTGTGTGATGTCCTTAGGTTAGTTAGGTTTAAGTAGTTCTAAGTTCTAGGGAACTGACGACCTCAGATGTTAAGTCCCATAGTGCTCAGAGCCAGCCACATTACGACGTTTATAAACACAGGAAAAAGCAAGTGACTTGTGTCAAATATTCACTCCTATTTCTCTCTATATTAGTTATCCTTTGCTTTGTCCCACTAATCTGGTGGAAATGTCTCACTAAATCATCAGTTCTAGTATTCGTTGCATCTCTAATTGGCTTTTGCGCTCTGATTTAAAATTACCTTGGTATTAAAATTTAATAATCTCCTGGCGCTCTGCCAATACTAAAAAACGAGTCCGGTAAGAAGAGCATCAAATCAATTTTCAATTAAAACCTGCACATATATCATTCGTCTTCTGCGTTTCTAACAGCGAGGGAGATTCGCGTCGGGCAATATCGAAGTGGTAGAGATAGCGGCGGCAGTGTATCCGATAATATCGGGGGTGTGAGTTAAGGAAATGGTATTCCATTTGAGACGGCTGCTTTTATTTGCATATAATCGAATATCGAATAGCAGATCCTCCACAAGGAATACGTTCGCTGGTTCTCCACCCAGCCTTGGAAATACGGTATCCTGCATGTAAATCCCACGTATTGTGGTTGGAATTTACCTAGTCCCTTTTCTCTTTTGTATAGAATTTCAAGAATTACAGTAAACGGTATTTAGCTGTTCCTAAGCGAATTCACTACACGAAGTACGAGAGTTACAAACATCACAGTAATGAATTCGTATGTAGTCTCAGGCATTAGCAATTTATGAATCCCGATAGGACCCATTCGGATTAGAAAAGCGCAAGATGTATTACTTCGGCAGAGGATATGCGCATTGTTTCTCTACAGCCTCTATATTGTTCCAGTAATTCCGGACTCCGAGTTTTGATTAATTACTGTAATATATAAACTAACCCGCATATCGACATCGTACAGCCAACTGTTAATGAAACATGTGGCGTAGTGTTAGGTTAACTGGGTCACAATCTTTTGAAACTGATCTGAAACATTATCTATGCAACTTATTACGCAATAAATGTTGTGGGAAGTCGGGTTACACGTTTTATTTAGAAGGAGGTGTTCAAGGGCTCTGTATTACTTCCAGTTATTTTAGATCTGAACGAATTAGCTCATTCGCGAATTGACTATTCAACCCAATCGGCGACGTTAGCTGGCCGAGGCAGTAATATGAGTGGTAATGAATTATATCAGTTTAATCATAACTGCAAATCGTAGTAACGGTGGATTTCTACAACATTTAGCTGCTGATATACCAAATACAAAGTTTTAAATAAAATCAGTGTTGGTGGAGGCCGTATTGATATGTCAACATTGTTATAAATCACATGTTCAAATCTTTCAAGTAAGTCCTTAAAGGGATGGAGAAATTTTGTAATAATATCAGCTGTGGTGACAAAAGCATTGTCTACCGTCATGGGAAATCCATTGGACATTATGGCTCGCTTCCAGAGAGCCACTTTAATGGCAGAACGAAGCGACGCCTTCACAACAGCTACCAAGTCGCGACCTGACTATTTTTTTTCTGCCATGCACCTCCTAAATTAAGATGTTACCATCTCTAACATCTAAAAATGGTCTCATTATCTTCAAACTTTTCATTCCAAGAATAGTGAGATCTTTCTTAAACCAAGTCAGCGTTTTGATCTGACGATGAATGAACTTCTTGCTTGCAACGGCGCACGTACATGTCGCCTAGAGGAAATGTCCGCTCTCCTTGTCGTGAATTTCTCTTCCTCTGTAGTACTCACACGTCTTTCCTGTTGAAAACCAAAGCAATGTTGCTCGCCTGGACCACCTGTAGTAGAACCAGTTGTATAAATGGGACTGTAGGTCGCACTAAAATTTTTGCGGTTTCAAGATTACGAGTTATTAGAAAAGGGATAGATGTTGAGTGAAAACTTCTATATACTGCTACTTCTTTTATACGTAACATAGCCAAGTCCACGCTAATCTGAAATTAGAGTTTCAACATTCTCTCACAACCATAATCACCAATAATAATCAGCTTATGGTATTCAAACGATACTGTTACCTAAATGTTTACAAAATGGAATTTCTGTGACAGAATTCTCGCTCTTATTTTACCCAAATCAATCTTCGAACGTTAACTTTTCTGTCTGTAACGACTTTAAAAATATACCACCCTGATTTTAGCTACCACAAAAGCCACAATTCACAGGAAATAACGTGAATTTCGCGCATTCCTCACTCCTTTGCTATTACTTTGTAGCACTACACTGTCAAGTTTAACTTGTAATTCCGTAAAATTACTACATCTGTTCAGAGCTCCTGCTAAGCACGTCCTATTGTGCTGGTAGCTGAGCTCAGAAATTTTTCTGGACTCCACAAAACAATTTTATAGACCACAAAATCTGTGCGAACTTATTGTCTTCTGATTGACTGAGAAACGCCATATCCAATGACGTCTCCGTATTAAACCGTGCTATTTCGCGTTTTCTGCTATTAATAATTTACTACGTAATAACGTTTCAGAGCGAGTTATTAAATTAAGAGATTAGGAAAATCCTCAAATCTCAAATTAATCACCTCTTTATTTAACTGAATTGTCGGAATATTTTTCCTGTTTCCGCAGTACCATAAACTGGCGAATTATACGTTACATATTTTCTCTGAGCGTATGATTCACTTTCTCTGTACAGACCCAGTTCCCACGCTAGCGTTTCCTCAGTTAATAGACACTACAGTATTCATTTATAACGTTACTTCACAGTTACACTCTCGTTCACACTAATGACTAAACATATTAACTGAACAATAATTAATAAACGACATAATATTCTCCGAAGATGAAGTTTTGTTTTCGAAATACTTTTTTTTGACCGCCTAGGATTTCATAGTCTGCAGAATATCGACATGGTTCGGCGACAGCCATTACTACGTGTTGCTAGCCAGAGCACAGGCGTACAGAATAGAGCTATGGCCGAGCTCTGCGTGACGCTTTTCGCTGTCGTAAACTGCTAGAGCCGCGATGTAAAAGCGCTGCACCTCTGGTGGAGCAGGTCACTTCTTTTTATTTTTCTTTCTTTCTCTGGTAGAAGCTATTTTTCCAATCAAGTCTCCACAGGTGAAATTGCAAGAATAAGAGATTCTCCTTTCATATTCTCCTTTCCTTTGTCCACAACTACCTCTTGTGGGGGATAACATTGAGGGAATGGCAGCAAGGCCTCAGGGAGCACAAATAACTCAGCCTGGGGTTCTTGGTCACGGCATGAAGGACTGATTTCACTAGCGCAGATACTAGGACCTGAAGGGACTGTATGAGTTACAGACATAGGAGAAAACTGACGGACTGAACCAGAAACTATGGTAAGAACATTATTTTCTGGGACTGTTCTCTCAGTCTCTGACAGCTCGAAAGACCGGTCTGTCAGAGTTGAACACAGAACACTGGTTCACGAAATCTTTCATCATCATCGCCAATAGTACGACGAAAAAGATTTTATCAGATTAAAAATATTAGTAAACTAGAAAAGTAAATAATTCTGATCACGTTAGCTGGACCGGCCCACATAATATAAATGCCTTGGTGTCCAGTAAACCTAACAACATATTTTTTTCTAAGTCACGAGAACTACTGCTATACTTCGATTAGTCGTAAACAAAACAAACCACCGTAAATTATAAACGCAAGTATTATGGTGTATTTGGTTTCTACAGAACTCTTCTTGAAAGAACAAGTAAAAAAGAAACGTAATGAGCAGGAAAGAACAACACTCCAAACAGCTGCTTATTGCCTTTCTGCTGTTTTTAATACAGAAAGTTGTTAGGGCTGAAGAGCTTCTGGAGCCATCTGGCGGAGGACGCAGGAAACAACTCCTGACAGAATTTAAGAACAAGGACCAGCTGATCTGAGCTGCCCTGTCCAGGTAACATAACTCTCCCGTATAGCAAAGCCACAATGTCGATATGACAGTTTCACAAAATACTGGGATATATGCTCTGTTCACGTCGTAAAACGCTGACTTCATGTATGAGTGTGTTGAGCTTTCAGCACCATGACCTTTTACTCGGATTCCACCAGCAAAATTTCGGATCTTATTTAGAGATAACTTCTGGGTATTTTGGTATAAGGGATTCGCAGTCTTCGGTGACTCCCTATGGAGTAGAAGCATTTCGTTTGATGCCTTACTCCTGTTTACTTTTGTTTTTCATTTTGTACTAGGTAACCCCATGAACCATGGACCTTGCCGTTGGTGGGGAGGCTTGCGTGCCTCAGCGAAACAGATAGCCGTACCGTAGGTGCAACCACAACGGAGGGGTATCTGTTGAGAGGCCAGTCAAACGTGTTGTTCCTGAAGAGGGGCAGCAGCCTTTTCAGTAGTTACAGGGGCAACAGTCTGAATGATTGACTGATCGGGCCTAGTAACACTAACCAAATCGGCCTTGCTGTGCTGGTACTGCGAACGGCTGAAAGCAAGGGGAAACTACGGCCGTAATTTTTCCCGAGGGCATGCAGCTTTACTGTATGGTTAAATGAATATGACTCCTCTTGGGTAAAACATTCTGGAGGTAAAATAGTCCCCCATTCGGATCTCCGAGCGGGGACTACTCGAGAGGATGTCGTTATCAGGAGAAAGAAAACTGGCGTTCTACGGATCGGAGCGTGGAATGTCAGATCCCTTAATCGGTCAGGTAGGTTAGAAAATTTAAAAAGGGAAATGGATAAGTTAAAGTTAGATATAGTGGGAATTAGTGAAGTTCGGTGGCAGGAGGAACAAGACTTCTGGTCAGGTGACTACAGGGTTATAAACACAAAATCAAATAGGGGTAATGCAGGAGTAGGTTTAATAATGAATAGGAAAATAAGAATGCAGGTAAGCTACTACAAACAGCATAGTGAACGCATTATTGTGGCCAAGATAGATACTAAACCCACGCCTACCACAATAGTACAAGTTTATATGCCAACTAGCTCTGCAGATGACGAAGAAATAGAAGAAATGTATGATGAAATAAAAGAAATTATTCAGATAGTGAAGGGAGATGAAATTTTAATACTCATGGGTGACTGGAATTCGGCATTAGGAAAAGGGAGATAACAAACGTAGTAGGTGAATATGGAATGGGAGTAAGAAACGGAAGCCGCCTGGTAGAATTTTGTACAGAAAACAACCTAATCATAGCTAACACTTGGTTCAAGAATCATAAAAGAAGATTGTATACATGGAAGAAACCTGGAGATACTGACAGGTTCAAATGGCTCTGACCACTATGGGGCTTAACATCTGTGGTCATCAGTCCCCTAGAACTTAGAACTACTTAAACCTAACTAACCTAAAGACATCACACACATCCATGCCCAAGGCAGGATTCGAACCTGCGACCGTAGCAGTCGCGCGGTCCCTGACTGAGCGCCTAGAACCGCTAGACCACCGCTGCCGGCATACTGACAGGTTTCAGATAGATTATATAATGGTAAACCAGAGATGTTGGAACCAGGTTTTAAATTATAAGACATTTCCAGTGGCAGATATGGACTCTGACCACAATCTATTGGTTATGAACTGTATATTGAAACTGAAGAAACTGCAAAAAGGTGGGAATTTAAGGAGATGGGACCTGGATAAACTGACTAAAGCAGAGGTTGTACAGAGTTTCAGGGAGAGCACAAGGGAACAAGTGACAAGAATGGGGGAAAGATATACAGTAGAAGAAGAATGGTTAGCTTTGCGGGATGAAGTGGTGAAGGCAGCAGAGGATCAAATAGGTAAAAAGACGAGGGCTAGTAGAAATCCTTGGGCAACAGAAGAAATATTGAATTTAATTGATGAAAGGAGAAAATATAAAAATGCAGTAAATGAAGCAGGCAAAAAGGAATACAAACGTCTCAAAAATGAGATCGACAGGAATTGCAAAATGGCTAAGCAGCGATGGCTAGAGGACAAATGTAAGGATGTAGAGGCTTACCTCACTAGGGGTAAGATAGATACAGCGTACAGGAATGTTAAAGAGACCTTTGGAGAAAAGAGAGCCACTTGTATGAATATCAAGAGCTCAGATGGAAACCCAGTTCTAAGCAAAGACGGGAAAGCAGAAAGGTGGAAGGAGTGTATAGAGGGTCTATACAAGGGCGATGTTATTGAGGACAATATTATGGAAATGGAAGAGGATGTAGATGAAGATGGAATGGGAGATATGATACTGCGTGAAGAGTTTGACAAAGCACTGAAAGACCTGAATTGCAACAAAGCTCCGGGAGTAGACAACATTCCATTAGAACTACTGACAGCCTTGGGGGAGCCAGTCCCGACAAAGCTCTACCATCTGGTGAGCAAGATGTATGAGACAGGCGAAATACCCTCTGACGTCAAGAAGAATATAATAATTCCAATCCGAAAGAAATCAGGTGTTAACAGATGTGAAAATTACCGAACTATCAGTTTCATAAGTCACGGCTGCAAAATAATAACACGAATTCTTTACAGACGAATGGAAAAACTAGTAGAAGCCGACCTCGGGGAAGATCAGTTTGGATTACGTAGAAATATTGGAATACGTGAGGGAAGACTGGCCCTACGACTAATCTTAGAAGCTAGTTTTAGGAAATGCAAACCTAGGTTCCTATCATTTGTTGACTTAGAGAAAGCTTTTGACAATGTTGACTGGAATACTCACTTTCAAATTATGAAGGTGGCAGGGGTAAAATACAGGGAGCGAAAAGATATTTACAATTTGTACAGAAACCAGATGGCAGTTATAAGAGTCGAGAGACATGAGAGGGAAGCAGTGGTTCGGAAGGGAGTGACACAGGGTTGTAGCCTATCCCCGATGTTATTCAGTCTGTATATTGAGCAAGCAGTAAAGGAAACAAAATATAAATTCGGGGTAGGAATTAAAATCCATGGAGAAGAAATAAAAACTTTGAGGTTCGCCGATGACATTGTAATTCTGTCAGAGACAGCAAAGGACCTAGAAGAGCAGCTGAAGGGAATGGACAGTGTCCTGAAGGGAGTATACAAGATGAACATCAACAAAAGTATAACGAGGATAATGGAATGTAGTCGAATTAAATTGGTTGATGCTGAGGGAATTAGATTAGGAAATGAGACGCTTAAAGTAGTAAATGAGTTTTGCTATCTTTGGAGCAAAAAACTGATGATGGTCGAAGTAGAGAGGATATAAAATGTAGACTGGCAATGGCAAGCAAAGTGTCTCTGAAGAAGAGAAATTTGTTAACATCGAGTATAGATTTAAATGTCAGGAAGTCGTTTCTGAAAGTATTTGTATGGAGTGTGGCCATGTAGGGAAGTGAAACGTGGACGATAAATAGTTTGGTCAAGAAGAGAATAGAAGCGTTCGAAATGTGGTGCTACAGAAGAATGCTGAAGATTAGATGGGTAGATCAGATAACTAACGAGGAGGTATTGAATGGGATTGGGGAGGAGAGACGTTTGTGGCACAACTTGACTAGAAGAAGGGATCGGTTGGTAGGACATGTTCTGAGGCCTCAAGGGATCACCAGTTTAGTATTAGAGGGCAGCGTGGAGGGTAAAAATCGTAGAGGGAGACCAAGAGATGAATACACTAAGCAGATTCAGAAGGATATAGGTTGCAGTAGGTACTGGGAGATGAAGCAGCTTGCACAGGATAGAGTAGCATGGAGAGCTGCATGAATCCAGTCTGAGGACTTAAGACCACAACAACGACAACTAGGTATATCTGTACAACAAAACAAATTGCGACGATATGCATTGAGTGTCTTCTTTGGCAACGAACCCTAGCTGTTGGCAACAGTTATCGCCATCAAGCATGTATTCAGTACTGCTCTGTTGTGTCTATGATTTTTTCCCAACAGCATTAGTTCTAAGTTAACAGAGATACAGAGCAGTAAAATCGCAGCGTTGAGATGATTTCATGGCAACTTGAAGCATGAGTCTGTGATTTTTAAGTACGACTGATTATAAAATGAATGAAAACTGAAGCAGTGATGTAGTCTGATCATATGATGTGTCATATGAAAGCTGACGACGTTAGTAAATACCATAGCGCATGCACGCGGGAATGTAAAAGGGGCAGTCAAACGAAAACGAGGCAAATGGAACAAATTAAGTTATCCGTTTATTACGTCAAACGTAACTGACGTTACATCTAATGCATTTATGCCATTGTGAGACAAGACGCTCAGTGCCTTCATGGAAATATGTTTGCGGTTTCCTACGGAACGATGATTGCAGGCAGGCGTGCACCTCGTCGTTGAAAGCAATTCGACGGCCAGGAATGTCTCTCTTCAGGACTGCAAACACGTGGAAATCGCACTGTGGGGGGACCTGGACAGTGTGGAGGATGTGGTCAGGCCCGCATATTTGCAACATTGTTTCAACTACCCTGCAGAAGCTTCAGTGGAAAGCTCTTACACGTGCTCCATACGGTCCCAGTCTCTCCCCATGCGATTTTCATGTTTTTCGAGCGCTTCAGAAAGACGTTCGTAGCCGTCTATTCGCTTCGAAAGAAATGTACACCCCTAGACATAATCATATTTCCGTATGCAACTGGAAACATTTTTACATGAAAGCGTTGAGCGTCTAGTCTCACAGTGGGTTAAAGATATTAACAGTTATGTAGATAGTTTCGAAATAATAAACAGTTTTTTTCCCATCTGTTTCGTTTTCATTTGAGTGTCCCTTTTACACGGTGCAGGCACATAAATGTGACCACCACCTGTGTTCGGCGTCACCGTGCAATAGCCACTCACAGACAGCAGGTGGCAGCAGTAGCAGTGGAGGGTATTAAAGCGTGTTGGCGGGGGAAGAGCGAAACGCGGAAAACAGAGCACCAATTGTCGTAATGCGGAAACGGAGCGGTTTATCTGACGTCCAAAAGTGCGTGATCATCGGCTTTCGGCCGAAGGGTGGAAGCAGAAGACGCATAAGTTTGTAAACAGTTCGCGTGCCGGTTGAAGTGTACCGTGCATGGCAAAATGGCGTTATCCAAAACTGGTGACGAGGCAACAGTGGTACACCATGGGGCACAGATGACAGGGTGGAACGGGGGCTCCAGAGATGCGTACGGGCGAATAGACGTGCAACTTTTGAGCAATTGACAGCCGCATGAATCAGCTGGCTATCAACAGAGTCTCCTTAATGACCGAATATCGAATGTACCTGCGTATAAACCACCGCAGCAGCCGCCTGGTTTTTGTACACAAGTTGACGTCCGCTGCATGGCGACGGGTGGCCTTCTCAGATGAATCACTTTTTATGCTCTATCGCACAGATGGCCTTTGGCATGTTCGGATTGAAACGTCTGAAAACAAAGGGGCAGACGAGGAAGCTTTACTGTCTGGGGAATGATTTCAGGGTATACCCTCAGTCATTTCGTCATTCTGGAAGGAGCAGCGGATCAACAGAAGTACGTATCTATCCTTCGGATCACATCCACTCCTACATCCAGTTTGTTTCTCCTCTGGACTATAGCGTGTACCAGCAGGACAATGCAACTTGTCACACAGCTCGCAGTATACGTGCGTGGTTCGATGGGCACCAGGACGAGTCTAACGTACTCCATTGGCCACCGAACTCTCCGGATTTATATCCAACCGAGAAAGCATGGAACACCCTCCATCGGGCTGTTCGCGCAGGGGATCCTCAACCGAGCAACCTGGCGCAGCTGGCCACCGCACTGGAGTCGGCGTGGCTCCACATCCCTGTCAGCACCTTCCAGAACCTCACAGACTCTGTCCCTGCCCGTCTCACAGTGTCCGGGCGTCGCAGAAGTGCTTATTCAGGCTTTTGACAGGTGGTTACATTAACGTGAACGGATATTGTATACAAAGAATCACCGACAAGTTTATTAAAAGTTTATATGCAAATGTTTCAATACTATAAATCTTCACCAGTTACCTACAGTATGAAGGCAACAGGAGTTTCCCAAGTATGTACCTAATCGTTCGGTTGGACGGCTGAAGAGGTGAAACTTCCTGGCAGATTAAAACTGTGTGTCCGACCGAGACTCGAACTCGGGACCTTTGCCTTTCGCGAGCAAGTGCTCTACCATCTGAGCTACCGAAGCACGACTCACGCCCGGTACTCACAGCTTTACTTCTGCCAGTATCTCGTCTCCTACCTTCCAAACTTTACAGAAGCTCTCCTGGTAGAGCACTTGCCCGCGAAAGGCAAAGGTCCCGAGTTCGAGTCTCGGTCGGGCACACAGTTTTAATCTGCCAGGAAGTTTCATATCAGCGCACACTCCGCTGCAGAGTGAAAATCTCATTCTGGCTGAAGAGGTGTTGTCACATTGAACTTCCATTCCGGGAAACGGCGGTTCAGATCCCCGTCTACCCAGTCAGATTTACATTTTCCGTGATTTCCGTAAGTCGCTACCGACAAATGCCGGCGTAATTCCTTCCAAATGGGCTCTGGCGGTTTCCTTCCCCATCTTCCTCTAATCCGAGCTTGTACTTCGTCTCTAATGACCTCATAGCCGACGGTGCGTGAAACTCTAACCTTCCTTTTTTTCCGTTTGGAGGAATAGCCACAATTTACTAGACACCAATAATTTTGGTAATCTTTGTCAGGTTGTAAACTCGAATGTATACAGCCTTCGTGGACTTCTTCAATAACTTGTTAAAATATGTATTGCTGTTTTAATAAGAGGCTGCAAAATGACTGCAATAATTTTGTGTTTTGTAAGGGTTCCATCCCTCAGTCGGTAAAAACTGAATTTTTATAGGATCAGTTAACTTTAAGTCGGTATGCCTGTCTATTAAAACTCCCTCTCTTCAGGACCGGTGGAGGTATAAAGTTGAAATTTCTTTCAAATACTAAGGTCTACGATTCTATGGCAGTGAAAGAGATTTAAGCTTCCAAGTCAATGCGATCAAAAGATACAGCCGTCTGTTAAGACTCCTTCTCCTCAAGAGTGCATAAAGGTACCAAGTTGAAAATTGTGTCAGAGACTGAGGTCTGCGGTCCCTTGGCGGCGTAAAAACTTTAAGCGCCTAACTCAATGCAGTCAAAAGATACGGCCGTTTGAGTTACATATTCTGAAACTCGCGAGCTGCCTCATCAATACCTATAGATCGACTGTCTCTATACATAATTAAGTTTGTGAGGAACCCTGAGAGTGCGATTTTGAGTACGCACTTGTTCGGTTTTTCTAGCACTTATGTGTATGTACAGTTAGCTTCAAATCTGAGTGGTGGTAGTTATCTAAGTGCCTAACTTTGATTCAGTAGTGTGAGACAAAGTGTTTAAGGGCAAGCAGTGGGGCACACTTAGTCTTTCGCTTGCCTCTTGTCTGTTTCTTTACGCGCTCGTCAGTCGTTTTTGGGGGTTTTTCGAATGGTTGTGCTACTGAGCAGCCGCGTGAGTTAAATACTTTTAGTTGTACTTGGAATAATTCTTTGAGTGTGACTTACAGACTTCAAGTTTTCGCCGGATTTAAATTGTTTGTCTGTGTTTTGGTGATTGATTCTGCAAAACTATACGAAATGTGACTTTGTTTACGATATTCCAGGCAGCTGTCAACTGTTATTGTTTACTACGTTTGATACTTATATTCGTCTGTATTCAGGATAACGAATTTTAATTTTACGTCGCGACTGGTAGTGGCACACTGCACTGACGCTCATTGAAAGTTTTCTGTTGATTTTCGTGAATTAATGTGCAGTTACATGAACTTTGGCCCCATGTATTTATGTATTCGATGGTCTGATCAGACTGCAACATTAATTATTCTTCTATCGTATTTGTTTATTTGATCTTGCAGCTCACGTGAGACCATCGTTCACAAGTGTGTGAACATTTTGTAATAAATATTTGTCTAGTTTGAAATATAACCCTCAGTTCTTGTCGATATCATTAATCCTACGATATATATTCAATCCTTTCACATACTTTATATTATTCGCCAACTTCTCTACGTACTAAAAAGAATTTCAGGAGTAATTCTACATTGAATTCGTCGTCTTTAAGGCGACGGTGAATGACTGACCCCTCTGATATGAACGAGTCAAACCAACAAATTAGGCCGTGCATTACTCGCACCGGTAGCGGCCTAAAAGTCGCATGTTCTCTCATAACAAGCACCTCGTGTAATGGTTTCGCAGTATGCAACGGCATAGCAGCAAAACCACCATGTGGTCAGCTGTTCCCGCAGCGACGGAAACCACGTCAGACCACTTTCGGGTCAGATAATTGTTCCTTGTAGCAAACCGAGATAGTCCGGTTTACATTATTAATCTGTAATGCGCCGGTGGAGACCAAGAGCCAGTCAGATGAAAATACTCAGAAAATACCTCTGAACAAGCTCCGAAATTGTGTCGGTTGAGTCCTGGTTCAGCCGGTATAGTCATGGCAAAGCACTCCCGTGCGTACAGCACAGTGAAATAATTCATATTCGAGCTCGTGATTCATTTCCTGTGTAGGTAAAATAGTTTGAAGTATTACATTTCTCTGTTAAAGTCATTAGTACGACATGTGTTGATCGTGAGGCTAGTAATGATATTAAAATAAGAGTCTTACACGTACTGTGTCTATTACTTTTCCGACCCGTAAAAGTGGTAGAGATTCTCAGTACTTAAGTTAACTAAGCGATTTAAGAGCACTTTCAAAAGCAAAATTGTAATGATTAAACCCATTCAGAAGCGAAAATAATATCACTGCAGTAACCACTTGTTCCTGGAGTATCGAAATGTCACCAAAAGTGACTATTATTACTACATTTAAAAATTATTAAGACAACAGCTTGTACTGAAAATTAACCATAGAAGAGAATTATCTTATCCGAAAATCAATAGCTGAAGGAAAAAAAGTGCTAAATGAATGCGTCTCACTGTGTAAAACACACGTCAAAAAGAGTTTTGCATCACCTCGGTTCCGAGAGATGCGGAACCCGTACAGAAAATTGGAATAGAGACCAACATATGAATCATTTCCGCTCATTTTATTGCTCATGAAAACCACACATTGCACGTTGTACCACCATACAGCGAGACTTTCAGAGGTCGTGGTCCAGATTGCTGTACACACCGGTACCTCTAATACCCAGTAGCAAGTCCTCTCGAAAATTAATGCATGCCTGAATTCGTCGTGGCATACCATCGACAAGTTTATCAAGGCACTGTTGGGCCAGATTGCCCCATTCCTCAACGGTCATTCGACGTAGTTCCCTCACAGTGGTTGGTGGGTCGCGTCGTCCAAAAACAGCTCTTTTCAATTTGTCCCAGGCATTTTAGATAGGATTCATGTCTGGAGATCATGCTGGCCACTCTAGTCGAGCGATGTCGTTATCCCGAAGGAAGTCATTCACAAGAGGTGCACGATGGGGCGCGAATTGTCGTTCATGAAGACGAATGCCTCGCCAATATGCTGCCGATGCAGTTGCACTGTCGGTCAAAGGATGGCATTAACGTATCGTACAGACGTTACGGTACCTTCCATGATCACTAGCGGCGTACGTCGACCCCACATAATGCCACCCCAAAACGGCAGGGACAGTGTGTTTAAGGCGTTCAGCCTGACCGGGTCGCCTCCAAAAACGTCTCCGACGATTGTCTGGTTGAAGGCATATCTTCTCATCGGTGAAGAGAACGTGATGCCAATTCTGAGCGGTCTATTCGGCATGTTGTTCGGGCCATCTGTACTGCGCTTCATGGTGTCGTGGTTGCAAAGATGGACCTCGCTATCGACGTCGGGAGTGAAGTTTCGCATCATGCCCCGTATTGCACACAGTTCGAGTCGTAACACGACGTCCTGGAGCTGCACGAAAAGGATTATTTTTTCAACATGGTGGCGTTGCTGTCAGGGTTCCTCCAACCCATAGTCCATAGGTAGTGGTCATCCACTGCAGCAGCAGCTCTTGGGCGTCCTGAGCGAGGCGTTTCATCGACAGTTCCTGTCTCTCTGTATCCCCTCCATGTCCGAACAACATCGCTTTGGTTCACTCCGAGACGCCTGGACACTTCCCTTGTTGAGAGCTCTTCGTGGCACAAAGTAACAATGCGGACGCGATCGAACCGCACTAATGACCGTCTAAACATGGTCGCAGGAGCCGGTCCGCTGTGGCCGAGTGGTTCTAGGCGCTACAGTCTGGAACCGTGTGACAGCTACGGTCGCAGGTTAGAATCCTACCTCGGTCATGGATGTGTGTGATGTCCTTAGGTTAGTTACATTTAAGTAGTTCTAAGTTCTAGGGAACTGATGACCTCAGAAGTTAAGTCCCATAGTGCTCAGAGCCATTTGAACCATTTTTGAACAGTGTCCGAGAGGGCTCAGCAAGCAACTTTCTAAGAAGGGATTCTATTTAATGGATTCAAGAATTCGTGTTTCGTTGGTTTCATTCTGGCCCTCGAGCAGCCCTCGGCTGCTGCAGTTTAACAACAGCCTTCCGATGCAGGTTGGTGAGGTCATTCGTTTTCTAGCTAACGTGAACTTTTGAGACGGTTGTGAGATTACGGAGAGAATATTTTTTTGCGTAGAAACTTTAAATCAACAGTGTAAAATGCCGCGTGCTAAACATCGAGAAAATTAACACATGTCTGGTTTTAATGATGAATATCACACCAGAATGTATAAAATATCAACTGCATAATAATAAAAGTACCTAATTTTATACACGAAGTTCTCGTGTAAGCGTTACAGTCCATTTCTGGAAATTTACGTGCAATCCAAAAGTTTCCTTTGCCTTTCCTTTCATGAAAATGTTAATTATTGCAGTACACTGATAAGCCAAAACATTATGGCCACTACCCACCGCGACCCTGAAGGCAGCCTGGGGGCGCTGTGGGCACGGACGGGGATCACCCTGGAGACTGTATGGGCTGCAAATGGGGAAATCCATTGGGATAAGCGATTTTGAGAAACGGAAGATTAATAATATGCAGAGACTGTGAACGAGCATCTCGAAAAATGGCGAAACTGGTCGAATGTTCACGTGCTACTGTCGTGAGCGTCAATGGAAAGAGGTAGAAGGACAGTGACACTGCCACTAGGCGCTAAATGGATCGACGTCCAAGACTCCTCACTGAACGTGGGGTTCGATGGCTTGTCTGCTGTGTAATTTAGAACAGAGGGTGATCTGTGCCACCTCTGCCAAAAGAACACAATGCTGGTGCACGCACCAAGTGTTTCGGAGCACACCGTCTATAGTGTATTGTTTAACACGGAGCACCACAGCAGACCACCCCTAAGTGCTCACATGTTGACCCAACGGCATCGTCAGTTACGATCGCAGTGCGCACGGGACCATTGGGATTCGACCGTCGATCAACGAAAACACGTCGGCTCTTCGTGTGAATCACATGTTTGCTACGCTAGGTCGAAGGGTGTCTCCACAAACGCCGCCATCGAAGCGAATGCAGCGCTCCACGGAGTGAGGATGGTGGACGAAGTATTATGCTACGGCAGACATTCTTCTGCACTTGTATGGGGCCTGTGGTAGTAATGGAAGACACGTGTCAGCTGCGAACAACTTCATCCCTTCAATCTTGATATCAACCCCAATGGCGATGTCATCTTTCAGTAGTGGAATTGTCCTTGTCTCGGAGCCAGAGCCATGCTACTGTGGTTTGAGGTGCACTAAAGTGAACTCACGTTGATGTCTCGGCGACCCAATTTGCCTTATATAAAACCTATGGAACCCATCCGGGTCGCTATCGACCGCCATCACCACGCAAGCAAATTAGCGGCCCGTTATTTACTCCAATTATATGAGCTGCGCATAGATATCTAATATCACGTACCTCCAAAAACCTAGCAACGAACTATCGGATCTCTGATATGCAGAACCAGTTATGTATTTTATTCCAGAGACGGACTAACAAGCTGTTAAGCAGGTTGTCGTAATGTTTTGCTCGTCAGTGTATATTAAGCAGTATTTTGGTTTATTTTCAGTGTAAGTAACGCAAAAACTGAAAATGGAAGAAGAAAAGTATTTTCGCATCTGGACTCTACACTACGACCCACGACTCCTTGTGTAGCAGGATTTCAAACTGGGAACTTCCATATCGAGTTCCAGATTACCACGGTTTACATCCCTCATCTCTCTAATTCACATGTTACATGAGTACTAACAGCGTTGCGTCGATAACACTAAACTCTGAATACTGTTTCAACCAGTTAAGCGAGATACTAAAATCACTGCGATTTTGACGTGTCGCTATCACCAAGCACTACCAAACACGTGTATGTTCGTTATAGTATTGTAAAATTTCACGTTCAACTTATGATTCGTTTAATTGAACTGAGTTGGTCACTTAGATATCGTTCAATAATGTAACAGGCAGATTGTAGAATGTAAGGATACAGATACCTATACCACTGCAGTATATCGAACCTTATGCTTACCCATCTCTGCTGGACTTGAGATCACAGATGGCACAAGGGGCCACGTCAGCTAGGGAGTGGGGTGAGCTTTTGGTGTCCGCAGAAAAGGCGCATAGGCAGTTTGTCACTCAGGTCGGCACATGGGGTGAACACCTACGGCTCGGGATACGGCCCTGACATATGAATAGGGATGCGAAGTATTTATTTTGTGGGTAATATTGTCCAATATGGAACAGTACTTTTTCATTTATGGCTGCGGCATGGAATGTTAAAAGATAATGACTAACTGCTGTGGAAGGGCCAATCGCCTGACAGAGCTGCAACTCTTCTCACAGGTGTGCTATGCGAGCAGCCTATCGAGCAAGGGGCCACATCAACGGAAGACAGAGCCACCAAGCACGCTGACTAGACCAGCAGGCGGGAGCTTGAGTGAGCTAGAGGTCACTGGCTCCGCGGATTTCGTGGCTTCCGCGAGCCGCGTGATCACAAATAGCTCACCTAGTATTGCTGCACTGCCACGGTATTACGGCCGTTCGAGTTCTACTCAGATCAGACTTGCAGTAAGTTTCTGGGCAGGCGTAGACTACATTTGCAGTTCTTCTATCAGAGTCGCGTACGAAGCTTCGCAACCTGTGACCCTGTGCTTTGCGCCAGCCACTTCCGACCAATGCAGCCGTCAGTGTCTGTCACCGCCATTACTGGAACGTGTCCTCCACCTCAGGGTCTGCAAGGACCTTTGATATCAGCTGTCCACCTTACCTCACCTTATATAGTCCCACTATTAGCTGAATCTCAGACATAACTTATTCTTCGTTGGGGCCGTCAGCTCAAATTCAGACTTGCGTACATTAAATTATGAGTGCATTACGAATCTTCACAGACAGTTGTTATGGTCAACTTCTTCCCCAAAGGGGCGTTTTTTAGTTTATGTATTTCTTAGCAAAACCGTTCTACCTTATATCATTGAGCAGTGTTCTTACTGCGCCTCAGTAGTGTAAGACTTACTACTAACCCCTACTGAAAATGTTAATAGTGTGAGTGTTAATGTACACTGAGTGCATTTTCGGTTGACGTAAGGACCTATTCATGCGATAAAGACATGCTAAACCACATTTAATCGTAAACTGTTTAATTTCAGGATCCTTTTCCGTCGGAGTGTTCTGCTGAGTTATCTATTTGATATTGACACGACACATGTCACATAGGTACACGATAATGGAAGACACTGTTACGTTGACCTTAGGTGCAAGTTGTCCAAAATACTGTCTACAAGTTTCCCAGTTCCAAATGAACACGGTGGCAAACAACAAGCCAATGCAAATAAACAGTTTATAAAGTTGTCAAACGACTGGGCAACATGCAGAAGTACTCATTTTTTGATCTCCAATTGGCTCCTAATAGCGCAGTTTCAATTAGTCTTTCATGTTGTTCTTGTTGTTGTTGTTGTGGTTTCCAGTCCAGAGATTTGTTTGATGCAGCCCACCATGATATTCTATCCCGCGCAAGCTTCTTCATCTCCAAGTAACTACTGCAACCTACATCCTTCTAAATCTGCTTAGTGTATTTGTCTCTTGGTCTCTCTCTATGGTTTTTACGCTCCACACAGCCCTCGACGCTGCCCTAAATTTGTGATGCCTTGATGCCACAGAACGTTTCCTACCAGCCCATCCCTTCCTCTAGTCACGTTGTGCCACAAATTCCTCTTCTCCCCAATCCTGTTGAGTACCTCCTCACTAGTTACGTTATCTACCCATCTAGTCTTCATCACATTTCGAAAGTTTCTATTCTCTTTTTGTTTAAAATATTTATCGTCCATGTTTCACTTCCATACGTGGCTACACGCCCTACAAATATTTTCAGAAATGGCTTTCTGACACTTAAATCTACACTCCATGTACAGAAACGCTTTGCTTGCCATTGCCAGTCTACATTTTATATCCTCTCTACTTCGACCATCATCAGTTATTTTGCTCCCCAAACAGCAAAACTCATCTACTTGTTTGAGTATTTCACTTCCTTATCTAATTCCCTCCACAACACCTGATTGAATTCGACTGCATTCCAATATCATCGTAGTCTTTCATAAGCATAGAAAATAGATCGATACTATCACAGTATGTTATTTAACTTTACTATCGTGTGGGGTTTACATGCAATTTTAAATCCTTCCAAGCCTTCAACAACTGCCAAATTGTTGTTGTCGCATGTTTTTTCTCGGATAAAAGTTTCAGTATTTCACCTTCGAATTATTATTATTATTATTGTTGTTATTGGAACTCTTGACTGATTCCAAGGAGTGACTCTTTCTCATTTAGAGAAATTAACTTAACTTAACAGCAAACTAGTAGAAAAGAGTAGAAGAGAGAAGGTAGATACCCAGTCGTGAACTGTGAACTGAATGTCCACTGCGAACTCGCAGTGCTCCGTCTAACAGGATCCAGCGCTAGCGCAGCCTCGAAAATAACGCGCCTAACTGCGTCACCGGCTGAACGCAAATTTCCCGGGGTTGAAAACGCGTGTATAGCCTGCACCACAGTACTTACACTGCCCCACTCAACCATTGTTAATTCAGCGTTGAAAACGCTGCGCCATCAGCGCTCGTGTCACATTAACGGAAAATGTTCCCACACCGTCCAGCGTGTTATTGCCTCGAATAGCACGGTGAGCCACTTAAGGACACTGGCACAAATACAGAGCGCCCCTAATTGAAGTTCCAGTTTCAACGCTGTTGAAAGAGAGCAATTGCTCAAATTGACATCAGATTTGGGCAGCATTTTCTTGACGCTGGGGGGAAAATTATGGAACAAAAGGATAGTTAACGAAAATGTTACCAGTACATGGCGGTGTAAGGGTTGCTTTCCAGGTCAAATATGCTCCACGCGACGTGGACTCATACTGCCGAGAAACAGATCTGCAATTCTCTTTAGTGATCTTGGTTTCTATAAATCTTATTTCCGAGCAAGATAGGAGAGATTTCGAGGCACTAGACCTTCTGAAAACAGTGGTTCATTTCTATCCCTGTACCCTGATAAGGGTTTTTCTAGGTTTTTCTAATAACTTCAGTGTAATTGAATTTTCTCATGTTGGCACTTGTATGCTGTTACTTTTAATTGTACTCCTACAGTTACCTATTACAAAAACAATATGTACTCCAACCTGCTACTCTGCTGAGGCATTTTGTCTTAATCATTCCATGTAGGCTTTCACGGCCGGCGTCTTTATCAGTAAACTCTTCCGGGCTAAGTTGCCGTGGTCGATCTGTAGAACTTCTTCTCCCTGACGTTTCGTTCTCAACTACGGAGAACATCTTCCGAGGTGAGTCGACTCACCTCGGAAGATGTTCTCCGTAGTTAAGAACGAAACGTCAGGGAGAAGAAGTTCTACAGATCGACCACGGCAACTTAGCCCGGAAGAGTTTACTGATTTTGTCTTAAATTTTTGCTCTTGTATGTTCTTACCTTAACTAACGGACCTGTTGTCACCTACGTTACGTAAGTAACAAGCAGTGCATGTTTTCGTTTTCACGTCACATACCTCTTCGTATGTGGCAATTACTCTGACTGGATGTTTATATAGTTTTTTATACTTTAGTATGATGAGGTACAACATCATTCACACCTATGTACGCATATGTAGGCATACCCCTCCACAGGAGAATTTTACTTGTACCTACCGATAGCAATGTTTTATGAGTTCAAGGCTGTTCAAGGAAAAGGTAGAATTATGCTCCTCATTTTGTACTGCAATTCTTCTTTGTTTCACCAGTGTCACTATATAATACATTAGTTCTACGGTCTTATACATTGCTATTGTGAGTAATTATACCTCAGTGCTTTAATATTCTATAACGGATGCTTTATACCGGATGGGGTAAATAAAAGTGGCCCGGATAGCAGACGTGCAGGGTACAAAGAAACACAGCAGAGGAAAGAAAGTACATTACTAACCTGACTATAGCAGATGTGGAAAGTGACCAATATTCACCTCTTGGCACTTTTGGGCCCTGTCAGCAAGTTGCTGAAGGCGGATCGGAGCTGGACTGCTGGAATTGCTGCAGTCTCGTCCGAAATGTTCTGCTGCAGTTCTTGAAAACTATGAGGACTGTTGCGATACACCTTAGACTTGAGAGCTCCCCACACAAACTAATCGCACGCCGGCAGATCTGGTGGCCTGGGTGGCCAGCCAGGGCCGCAGACCGACTGACTTCTGCTAACAACTTAGCCGGGCGTGAAGATCGTGTAAATGTACTGCAAGGTGCGACAGGTTGCATTGGTAGTTGCTCTAGCCTGTTGTAAGTAACTGTAGGTCATTTCCTCCCCAGTTATTGCTGACACAGATTCATGTCCAATCATACGTGCTCTTCCAGGCTACTTTTATTTGGCCCACTCTGTACATACCTTGCAGACTGATGGTATCTGTTGAATCTATGCACTGCAAGTTACAGTTTGTCAGAATCCTTGGTACATATAGCCAGTCCCCCTTCCCCCTCCATAGTTCAACGCTTTATTATTTCTAAAATTATATTGTATCTAAATATTCTGTAGATGCTGTAGTTTGAATGTGGGCACTCCCCTCTCCATTCCAGTCACCTTCCCTGCTGCTACGCTACAATGTCCAGTTGCCTGTGTTCGTGTCACTTTTGCGCCATATACCCAATCTCCGCTTCTTTTATGATGTCAAATTTTTTGTAAATGGCTGCACGTTCAGAGTACGTGAATAGTTACAATTAAAGGAAAACAGCTCTCGGTCACTAATTTTTAACGAATTAACGGGGTATCGACACTGCTAGGAGTGTCTTCCTCAGAATTTAAACCAAAGAATGGTCTTTAACATGGTCACAGAATTATGACTAAAATCGTATGATACATATTATAAGTGCGGAATTATCGTGAAAGGCTGGCAGTACTTATACGTCATTTATAAAATAATAAATATGCCAAAAGGGCATTAGTCATATAGATATTTAAGATAAAAAAAAATGATAGCGAGCCACTAAGGGCTGCTCGTTACTTGCGTGGTGCAGGTTGTAAACGTATTCGAGTCCATTTTTAGTCATAATTCTGTGACCATGTTATAGACCATTCTTTGGTTTAAATTCTGAGGAAGACACTCCTAGCAGTGTCGAAACCCGGTTAATACGTTAGAAATTAATGACCGAGAGCTGTTTTCTTTTAATTTTATGATGCCATTACTGTTTGGCGGCTACCGGATGCATCGCGCATCCGGCATCTTTCATGGTGCTATTTTGTCATTGTTGACACGCACACACCACAACAACGCAGAAGTAAACTGCAGCAGAGTACATACCAAATCATGCATGTAGTAATAAGAACGTTTAAAAATAACTTAAAAAATATTTCGTGTGCAAATATAGTACCGTTTTGTATTACAGCGTTTAATGACCACTCAAAAAAAAATACGTAATTTTAAATGTGAAAAGAGAATAATTTACGCCCTGATTTTATGATACCTATGTTAGAGCCATGTAGTGGCTGTAGCACGCTGTACGCACCTTGTCTTTCCCACAGTCGCAACGTATAACTCGTTTAAGGTGTATCATCAATGTATGAAACATGTAACGCAGACGTAGACAGATGCGTAACTGTGCATTTTACTATACATTATGATTTTTAAGACTTAACTGTCATCTGTACGCGCTACGGATACGGACATGGCCATGTGCTCAAGGTGCTTTTTAATTGTAGATTTTTATTTCTCACAAAGCTTTGTATAATGTGCTACATTTTATCCACCATTATGGCAACATGACATGAGCTTCTAACTCACAATGAACGCGTTTAGCAACAACTAAAATTTAAAGGTATGTAAATGTATATTTTCCATTTCCGTTTTTTTTTGTAATATCAAGTATAAAACTTTTTTCTTAAATATTGCATCAAAAATAATGATAGCAGATTATACCATGTATATGCATTATGTGACAGAATAGAAGACGACAGTTATAGTTATCGAAACCGTTGTCAAAAATAGAGAAGAATGTATACGTTCTTGGCAATAGAAAGCTATCTTTTCCAGTTCCAGTTTATTTGATTAAATGGTTCCTTCACATAGTTTCGGGAGGCTGTTTCCCATTTTGCCTATGTCACCATTTGCAATTACCTTAATATCGACGATGCGTTATACTGAACTCTACCATGTTTATCTCCTATTAACTCCGGAAATGTTTCTTCACTAATTAGAAAACATTTCTTTCAGCACTATTTTTCTCCAGGTGTAGTTCTCAACATTATACAGGGTGATTCAAAAAGAATACCACAACTTTAAAAATGTGTATTTAATGAAAGAAACATAATATAACCTTCTGTTATACATCATTACAAAGAGTATTTAAAAAGGTTTTTTTTCACTCAAAAACAAGTTCAGAGATGTTCAATATGGCCCCTTCCAGACACTCGAGCAATATCAACCCGATACTCCAACTCGTTCCACACTCTCTGTAGCATATCAGGCGTAACAGTTTGGATAGCTGCTGTTATTTCTCGTTTCAAATCATCAATGGTGGCCGGGAGAGGTGGCCGAAACACCATATCCTTAACATACCCCCATAAGAAAAAATCGCAGGGGGTAAGATCAGGGCTTCTTGGAGGCCAGTGATGAAGTGCTCTGTCACGGGCTGCCTGGCGACCGATCCATCGCCTCGGGTAGTTGACGTTCAGGTAGTTACGGACAGATAAGTGCCAATGTGGTGGCGCTCCATCCTGCTGAAATATGAATTGTTGTGCTTCTTGTTCGAGCTGAGGGAACAGCCAATTCTCTAACATCTCCAGATACTGTAGTCCAGTTACAGTAGCACCTTGGAAGAAAAAGGGACCAAGGCCGTTCAGAACTTTTCCCTTTGCACAAACACCCATTCTCTGTAAACTGTTTATACCAACGTTTAATACACCACCTACCAGGAGGTTTAACACCATACTTCGTTCGAAATGCACGCTGAACAACTGTCGTCGATTCACTTCTGCCGTACTCAATAACACAAAAAGCTTTCTGTTGAGCTGTCGCCATCTTAGCATCAACTGACGCTGACGCCTAGTCAACAGCGCCTCAAGCGAACAAATGTATAACTAAATGAAACTTTATAGCTCCCTTAATTCGCCGACAGATAGTGCTTAGCTCTGCCTTTTGTCGTTGCAGAGTTTTAAATTCCTAAAGTTGTGGTATTCTTTTTGAATCACCCTGTACAATGCTCGTAATCTTCTTTTGCTATCTAAAAATAATGATGAAATTTGATGGTTCAAATGGTTCAAATGGCCCTGACCACTATGGATCTTAACATCTGAGGTCATCAGTCCCCTAGAACTTAAAACTACTTAAACCTAACTAATTTAAGGACATCACACACATCCATGTCCGAGGCAGGATTCGAACCTGCGATCGTAGCAATCGAGTGGTTCCGGACTGAAGCGGCTAGAACCGCTCGGCCACAGCGGCCGGCTCTGAAATTTAATATTTGTGGTATGTCCCTGTGGGACCAAACTGCTGAGGTCATCGGTCCCTAGATTTACACAACACTTAATCGAACTTAAACTAACTTACCCTTAGGACAACACACACACCCATGCCCAAGGAAAGACTCGAACCTCCGACAGGATGCTTCCCGCGAACCGTGGCAAGGCACCTCAAACGGCGCGGCTACCCCGGGCGGCGAAAATAATGTTGCTTTGCACAGTAATTGTGAATTGCGTTGCAGTAAGTAGTTGTTCCCGAACGTCACGTTATCTTATTTAATGCACAAAATAGTTGTTCCCGAATTTCACATTTATAACTTCATGTTATGTCCGACGAAATTAATAAAATAAAATGCACTAGCTGCAACAAACCCCTGACTATCTACGTGTGAAAGGCTGCACAGGGCAGGCACCAACTTGCTGCGCGTTTCACGTTTCATCCGTCAGTGGGCAGCACAGCAACTTTGCGGCGCCGCAGTTTCACGTGCAGCGCTTCGCACTTCTGCTGACCGAATGTGACAAGAACGAAATACCAACAAAGGCTGGCGCGCACACCGTTATTGTCCCGAATATCAAATGAGGCAGAAGAGAAATTAATTTTACACGCAAAACATTATTTTGATAAATGTTTGCCTCGGACGTTTCAAGCGCCAGGATTTGTTTAATGAGTTTTGTGACTAATTAAAAACTGTTTATAAAAGAGCAAATGACGTTGCAGCAAGTGTAAACAAGCTCTGCGAGAGCAATCCCAGAGTATTGGTGCCTGCCATTTGTTTAGTGGAACGTGATAATCAGGGGAGTTGCAAATGAACACTCCTTCTTTCACCTGAAAAGAAAAGAAAGAAAAAGAAGCAGTCTCTCTTGAATTCAGCGGAGGAAAAGCGAATAGAATTCAAGAAGTCAGAATAGCGTGGGTAGAACACTTCTCCTGATAGACAGGTAGCTACACATATTAAAAATTGTGTAAAGCAGTCATCAACGGTCGCTATACAGAACTGAAATTGCTGTACGACATCATTTAAAGGTAATGAAAGTATACTTTGTGTCTCGTTTCGTAGATCTGTCCGAAGTGTTTCCCGGTTTCTTTCACACAACTCATATATTTGACTGAAGCTTTAGTATTTTGATGATCAGAGTTAGTTAAATTGAAAAGTAATAATTGTTAAATAAACGAGTTGAAAGGTTAAATACTTTTAACTTCCTGTGACATACTTTATCACTCATAGCAGAAGATAACATTGGAAACAAAATAAGAAGATCCCTTTTTTTTTCATTGCACATCTTGGATTAATTTGGAGAAAACATGTTTCAATAGAACTATACGAAACAACAGTCTACTCTACACCTACTCGAAGTGAGGTATGAATTGTAACGAAAGAGAAATATCGCAGACTGCAGACAAGATGGAACCTTTTAGAGAAGAAAAGCACAGTGCAAAAAGAGAGAAGGAAAATGTTCAAATATACGTATATCAGATACTCAAAAAAAAAAAAAAAAGAGTAAGAGATCGCATGCAGGATTATAAACGAAAAGGGTAACTTATGGTAATATGCTGAAATGGATTAGCAGGAATCAGTGAATGGAACGGAGGCAGTCGAAATGGTTAAGGAAAGTATAGAAAGGTCTACAGGATGTACAGTCAGAAACAGACTTTCCGTTAGATTCCTAGTAACGTACCCTGGTCCTAGATTACAGTGAACCGACATGCAAGATTCCTAGTAACGTACCCTGGTCCTAGATTACAGTGAACCGACATGCAAGATTCCTAGTAACGTACCCTGGTTCTAGATTACAGTGAACCGACATGCAAGATTCCTAGTAACGTACCCTGGTCCTAGATTACAGTGAACCGACATGCACACAGGAAAGGGAGAGCGACAGTGGGTTTAATTAGTTAGTTATTTGTAAATGACATAGATAATGATTCCGAACTGTTGCTATGACGTGGAACATCTCGATTAAGATTCTAAATTCATTACTTTGAGATTAATTCAGATATATTGTTTTCTCCGTAAAGCTATACTGAGAAGCTTCGTGAAGATGTGACGGATGGCAGAAAAATGAACATGCGTAATTAAATTTTCTCTAAGAACCAATATTCTGATATACCACCCATGGATATAGTTAGTGAATATGACAAGTCAAATCTTTTTAAAGTTTTACGTTTACGCAGAAGGCTTATCATAAATAAGACGATGGTTACATACTTACAAAGCTATTATAGTTTCCATGGCTTACTCACATACCATACTCCAATGAAGCTGTGCCCAAGTAATGTATTACATATCATTCATGTTATGAGATGCAGTACATGAGGCGTATATGTAATGATTCACTACGGAATTCTGCAATGTAGTAGAAGAACTTGGTTAACAATAAATACTTTAGGATCCTCTTAACCCGTAAGTTTTTAGTAAATAAAAACTAATGCTTCATAATAAACCTGTCACATCAGCGTTGGCGGCACTACCTCAAAAATAACAAAGACTCTTCCGTGATACGTCCGGCGGAGAGTTTACCACTGTGCATAGTATTTGCCCAGTCGTTTAAAACGGAGCATTGGCCACTACAGGAACTTACATCTACACATATAATGAGGGGCATAGTACTCTCGAAAAAAACCACTGAATGTACAGAGAAAAGTTTAGCAATAGGGGTCAGTGTAACTGGAAGAAATTTACCGTCGTGCATAAAAACATATTAGAAACTGGAGCATTCAGCTAACAGAGGTGACCTAGAATGGCCACAAACACGTATTCACAACTGCAGAATTTTCGATATTATACTAGATGGTGTGACGTAAGATTCATTAATAAGAATCCATGAACTTGGCTGTGAAATACATTGTCCGAAGATTGGAGCTTGGAGAATACTGATGGAGCGGCAACTGCAGTCCTGTCATACGATTAGTGCACCAGCAATCATGCCAAATGGTTCTGAACTCAAAGTTCAGCCCTGTCTTTGGATTACTTCGCAGTGCATGCAGTGATGCAGGCAGCCATAGCTCTGAATAGATGCTATGAGTTTATCTTCTTGCTGTAATGTGTAGGTTGCTTACATCAATAAAAACTAAATACTCCCATGTGACCGTTAGCTGCTGATATGCAAGTAATGAAATCGGTATCATTTGCGACCTCTAGCACTTTTATCTGAACGATTTGGGACATCCCGCTTTTAGAAAGAGAAACATGCATAATATGCAACATATGATGTGGTATATGAAGGCTGGTGTATTCCCTGTGTATTTCTAACTAGCAGAATTTACGGGTGTTTGTGTCGGACACAGACTTCTCGCCATCTTCAAGTGCGTCCTCACGACTGCAGCTTTGCTCGGGTAGGCGTGCTATATGAATAGCACGATTGCTCCACTTGTAAATGCTGTGAATAAGTTTTTATGTGCTTCATGTGGATTAAAATATTCAATGCTTTGCGTTTCAACATTCATGACAAATGAAATGTTTTAAGTGATTTTCGTACCAGATGGTGGATTACAGCCCAAACAGGTAGTATTAATGAAATCTAGTTAATGCAGTTCAGTGTTATGAGTCTTTCGAAACGTCCAATATACGTTGGCTGTTAGGTCCTCCATTACTCTGCTGCTGTCGATGTCCATGAAGTCGCCTCGATGGATGACGGCGGAGGTTGGAGTTCCGACACTTGTTTGCGGCTCTGTGCAGCCTGCGTGGTGGCTGGTGAGGGTGGTGGAGTAGCGACTCCCGGCTGGGGCACTATGTGTACAGAAAGTCTGCACTCACTGGTGTATACTGATCGACCAGAACATTGTCACCACAGACCTACTGTCGATATGTTTATATCCAGGAGAGAGCAACGTTACGTGGTGACGGATGACTGCCAGTCAGACACATGCACTGTGCTTGTGGTATCAATGAGTGTCCTGTACATGTGTAGAATGGGGAAGGCACCCGATCTATCTGAGTCACTCCGAGGGAAAATTTTGATGGCCCAGAGACTCGGCACGAGCATTTCGAAAACTGTACGATTTGTCGGGTTTTCGAGGAGTGCGGAGTGCTGTGGTGCTTGTCTACAACATGTGGCGAAACCCAGGTGGGAGCACGCTCAGACGTCGTGGGGTGGGGCAGCCACCGCTCACTACAGATGTCGGACGTCGTAGGCTGGGCAGACTGGTGAAACAGGAGGCGAAGTGAGGTGGAACTAACATCAGACTTTAATTATGAGAAGAGTACACGTGTCTGAACACAAATTGCACCGACAACTCTTAACGATGAGCCTCCGCATCCGACGACTCGAACACGCACCAAATTTGACACCACGCTAACGACAACTACGACTTCAATGGGCATCGGCACTGGACGTTGGTGCAGAGGCAGAGCGTTGTGTAGTCTGATGAATCCCTATACCTCCTTCATCCTGCCGATGACAGGACGTGAATCCGTCGTCTCCAAGTGGAACATCTTCCTTGACACCTCTACTGCGGGACGGAGACAGTATGGCGGAGGATCAGTTATGCTCTGGGGAACATTCACGAGTGCATTCATAGGTGTAATGGAGCTCCTGCAACGCAACCGTACGGCTAGGAATATCGTACACTGGTTACAGACCACGTAAATCCCTTCACGACCATCATGTTTCCCGAGGGCAGTGGCTCTTTTCAGCAAGATGATACGCCTTTTCACAAGGCCAGAATTGTAATGGAGTGTGCTCAGGAACACAGAGGCAAGTTCCAGTTGATCTATTGGCCCTCAAACTCGCCAGATTTGACACCGATCGAACTCATCTCACATGAGATTGAATGTGGCATCAGAGCTCATGCCCCCCCCCCCCCCCCCCTCCCCGCCAAGGAATTTACGGGAACTAGGTGGGTTGTGTGAACAGATGTGGTGTCAGTATCCCTCAACGACATACTAAGGCATCATTGGTTCCAAGCCAAGACGTATCACTGCTGTTATCACGGTTGAGGGTGGATATATCGGGTATCAGGTAGTGGTCATAACGTTCTGGGTGATCAGTGTAAACCTACAGACCTCTAGCAGTTGGCATACTCCTACTAGCTTGAAGGCGTTTTACACACACTTCTTCACAGTGTGCCCCCCTGTCCGCGACGAAGACAGTTTTCCGAATTCGCTGAAGCACCTGGAAACAACATTCCGAAGAAATGGGTACAGCAACAAGCAGATAATGCATATAGCTTGTACCTAGTCCACAGCAGGATGAAAAAGGGGATCACAAATCACTAGCTACATTCCTTTTGCCGGCAATACCTTCAGCAAAGTCAGCAGAATCTTGGAGCAATACTACGCCAAATTTGTATTTCCATCACCCTCTAAGATCTTGAACTACTAGGTTCAGTAGGAGCTGATATAGGTCTTTGGAAACCAGGTGACTACCAGATCCCCTGCCAATGTCGCAAGGAATACTTCGGTGAATTTGTATACACAGTGGAAGATAAGTGCAATGAGGAACACCACACTGAATTACGCCTGACCACCAAACTAAACGAGGCCAACACATTGTATAAACATTCGACATCGATAGATTACAACAAAACCAAGAAACTTAGCAACCTACATCCTTCTGGGAGTGCATGACTAGGGAGGCCATTGAAATTAGGATACAAGTCAGTCTAATTAACGAAGACAGCCTACAGCTGATTTAGGGTGTATCATGCACTGCACTGATAAAAAGCATAGCATTCCCTAAGAGCGAGATCAGCACCAAGCGGATACTTGGAGATTGGGGATCCAGTTCCCCAGTTTGCAGCCAGACGTGACCCCTCCCCCACTCCCCCACCCCCCGGCAGCGCAATTCGTAGCGGAAGCTGCACAGACAATGACAGGAGTGGAGTGATGGATAATAGCCAACATGCATAGCGCGCCACACCTCCACATGAGCAGAGGAGCAGACATCACGAACCACCTGAAGACGGCAACAAGTCTGTTTGTCGAAACGCATGCAGACATCCAACAATCCTAGAAGATACGATGAAAAAGGTTTATAACAAACAAGGGAAAGTTTGTTATTTATTCGTACAACCAGCCCTCAAAAAAAGACTAACATAATAACTTACACATTCTTCGTTTCCATAAAAATGCTGTAATGTAAACGGGAGACTTGGAGTTCTGTTAGTCTCGTTCCCACCAACTTCCGCTAGTATGGCGTACTTGAACTTGATTCTGTAAATAGAGAGGTAAACAATAAGAGATATAAGTGAGGTGGTGCAATTTCTGAGGTTAGTGGTGGATAGTCTATACCTTCTTGTGTGAGAAGGTAACAGTGGTTGGTATAGTGCGTAATAGATGACCCAGGTATGTGACTTGGCAGAGTGTTTAAAAGAAAGAAAGCAGGAATGATAGTTTTTAACGTCTCTTTAAGAAGGTCACCATGTACTATAAATTTTATAATATATCTATAATTAATGTTGTAATGGGAGTAAAATATTGAGAATTGAAATACTGGTTGATATTCAATTCAACTATCGTTAATTTTAATCTCTGAACCGAAATTCGATTTATATCCTGCATGTTCTTTAAATCACGTAAACGAAAATATTCTATAATGCGAACGCTTTTGGTCTTTGCACTCCATAAATCAGATCAGTTAACTCGCACTGCACCAACGGTGGTCTTTATTTCTGCAAAAAATTTAATACATTTATTAACGACATGGTTGATCTCAGCAAGAATTCTGAAGCGGAGTGTAAATGGGTTCCACTAGAATGTTAACTAAATGAAGACAAGATAATATGGCCGCCGTATGTACGTACATCAGTCAGCGTCAGTGCTAGTCCGAGTACAGAGAAGAGCAGTCTTGACCGATAATTCAGTTAACAATTTACTCTCAAGCCGCAAGAAGTTAGACGATGAAAAGCGATTTTAAAATTCACAGACATTTTTCTTTGGAAAGTGTCGATATCAACGATATCTTCTGAGCAAGTTCCCGATCTAATTATTTAGGTGATACTAGCTCGTACTAGGTCTGGAGAGGGAAGGCGGAACAGGAAAGTTAAACTTCCAACGATCAAAGACTTAGCTGTTTCACCTTCTCTTGGTGGTTCCAGGATAGTTTATCTGTCAAAATTGTAACTAATCTAGACGAGCCGTGAAGGTTGTTATGTCCTACGATAAGCTATCTTTTATTTGAAAGTAATGCTTCCATTTGTGACAATGAAATGATTACTTCCAGACAGCACTTGATGCGGCTGTGAAGCCGATTATAAAACAAACAACTGACTTTTCAGCAGGGTACTCCTCACATACACTAGTATTGATTAGCACAGATGTGACGCCGGTTGACTGATTATGAATGTTGATGTAAATGTTACAGGGAAACAAGTGACAGTAAGTTTCTGAAGTCGGAATGAAATTTATTGACGGGCTGAACGCAAGGCGCAAACAAAGCCGCAATATCGGTCAAGCCCCAGGGAGATCATCTGAGGCCTCCGAACCAGAGTATTAACGAAGGAACTCTCCTGTCTAGGAATCCTGCCTACTCGGTTCGCTAGTGACAAAGTCAAACAACTCGCATTAATGAATTCTATTACAATAAGACTATTACAATAGTTAACTTTGGTAGATTTGTCGCAAGCAAAGGGCGAGATACAAACCATAGTGTGATCCGTTACTAAGAAGAATTTTCTGCCACACAAATGGTGGTGGAATTTAATGACACCTTACACAATAGGCAAAGCCTCTTTCTCTATTTGTGAATAGTTATACTGCGCTTTGGACAACACTTTTGACGCGAAAGCAATAGGCCTGTCTTTATCGCCAAATCTGTGCGAGAGGACTGCACCGATTTCGTAAGAAGAAGCGTCAACTTACAACATAACCGGTTTGTTGGGATCAAACTGAACAAAGCATCGTTCACTGAGTTGTGTGTCTTTAGGTTTTTGAAAAGCTCTTGGCGCTCATCTGTCCAAACAAAGGGGAAGTTCTTGCGACGTAAGCGATGCAATGAAGCTGCGATTTGTGCAGCATTCGGTATGAACGAAATATTATAGTTCATTTTCCTTAATGCTGGCTGCAATTCCGTGATCTTTCAAGGACCTGGCAAGTCACGTATGGCTAACAAATGTGACTGAAGAGTATGTTCACTTTGACTGTTCATAACATGACGAAGATACTGCAACTCAGTGCAACACCAGGGTGCTGTGCCGAGCCGGGAGCTATTGGGATAGCGTCATTAAAGAATCAATAGAAATACGGGTCCACGAGAATCTTGTGAACAGGGACGAAGGCTATCAACTGAGCGCGGCCTGGAATCCAGCATTAGCCGCAATACGCCAGGAACGCAACAAGAACCGTCCAGCTCACGAGACGCGATCACAATGCTCTGACGGAGACACGAACGGCGCACCCACTTCCCCCTCCACCTCGCCCGCCGGCTCCTCTGGACCCAGCCTCCCGCGGCCAGGTGGTGGGGGGCACACCGCAGGTATAAAGGGACCGGCATCCGCAAAGTCTCGGCACTTCGCCAGAAGATGATGAGTATGTCACTCGTCGAAACGTCGCAGTTTGAAGACACCGCCACCCGGCTGGAAGCCCGAGAACTCTTCGCCAGCTGTATACGCCGGGAAAGCATACATTCACAAGCCCAAATGAGTGTTGACAACACACACGGTTTGAGATGCTTCATCTAGTGGTATTTGAAGATATGCGTCGCGGAAATCAATTCCTGAAATGTAGGGACCATCCCCTAATCTGTCCATGAGATCCTCTGGGCTGGGCAATGGATAAGTATCAATCACAATTTGTGAGTTGACTGTGGATTTACAGATCACAGAGACGAATGCGACCTGTAGGTTTGGGGGGCAAAAGCAGTGGACTTGCCCATCGACTAGCTTGTACGGGCGCAATCGCTCCGCCATTCAGTAAGTTCAAAAGCCACTTTGTCTCATGATGCAACGGGAAGAGTTGTGGCCAGGAAAATTTTCCGCTGAGCATTGTTTTTCATAGCAATATGTGCAACAAAATTGTTAGCCTTACCTAAACCTTCAGAAAAAAGTTCACGGAATTCTTTCAGCAAGCTAGCTACACTGTCTTTGGCATTAAATGCAGTCACCGACAACACATTGTCCTGAATTGGAAAGCCAAGCAAATCAAATGAATTAAGGTCAAATATGTTCTCACAATCGTGTGATTCTAGCATAGTGATAGTCACACTTCGCGCATGCGAGCGATAATGACAGGCAAAGTACATTTTCCGAAAATGGGAATGTCTTGTCAATTAGAAGTCGTCAGCTGCATGCTAGTTTTAGACAGGTGTGAGGAACCTAACAGCTGATATGTGTAACGAGTTAGCGATTAAAAAGAATGGGATGCAGTGATAGAGCAACCCTCATAAGTCACACGTTTCTGTGTTCATTGGTAAGCGACCCTTGATGTGGCGTCAAGAGTGGCGCCACTGGATAGTGCATGAGTGAAAACGAGTAATGAATCACGCTACACCTTGTGATAATCGGTTGGAAGGGTTTGGGGTCGTTGAATGCCTGGACATCGTTACCTGCCATTATGTGAAACGCCACCAACGAAGTACAGAGGAGGTGGTGTTAAGATATAGGTGTGTTTTTCATCTTAAAGGACAGGGCTGCCAAGACTCCCGTCTTTGCCACGAGTTAGAACGACGACTTCGCTTCAGACCCCAGCGTCCAATACCACTACGTTCTCTGGTTTCGAATGGGTTGGCATTCCTCCACGAACATTCCAACACCGCATCGAAAGTGTCCTCAGAAAAGTTGAAGCTGTCATCTGGGCTAAGGCTGGAGGCGTCAGCTAACATGGGTGCGGGTAGTTTTGACCAGGTAGTTAGCAGGCTGGGCGTCGACTACGGAAGCAGACCTGTCGATGACACTTCAGTCGACGGAGCATGCCACATAAACACATGCCGAGTGGAATGATACTAAACAACGCTCTAGTTTAGCCCACGTGAGAAGTGATGCAATGGTTGGCCTGTGTAGACCACACCGAAACTACGGCTTTATTCTTGGGTCTCCTAGCGGCATAACGCCCGCTCAGCAGGCAACCCAGATGACACTATTCTACCGCGTGGAGTCACTCTGCACCGTAGGCTGTAGCAGCATTAATGTCGGGAACTACACCGGTGTACAAAATTAAAGCAAAAAACCGAATCTTCCCCCACCTGTGTCTAATTCACGACATAATCATACGAACTGACAACCAGATATCCCTACAATCGCGTTCTGCACGGAAGATGGAATTCCGGGCAACGAACAACCACGCAAACGATGACGTCAGGGCATCTATGAAACGAGGAATTGTTTGCTGAGTAGCCCCACATCTACAATTGCTGTGTAAACAGTCACGAACGGTGCAGTATGGCCCAGAGAGGCTGTCTACAAACTCTCTGAGGTGGAGGATCACAGAAAGAAAGGAAGATGGGCGTCACAAACTTGTGTGGCCCGTTGGCTTGATGTGAATCGTTCTGTTGTTTCTCGGATGTGGCGACGGTTTATAGAGAGCTAAGCTGTATCCCGATCACATGTGACTTCAGAAGAGAGGACCGTTATTTGGCTATAAGGGCACGGCAGTACCGCGTTAGTACTGCACGGCAGCTGGCATGTGAGCTCGCAGCATCCACTGGACGTGTTGTATCGAGGCAAGACGTGTACAGAAGGCTTCGGCAGAGTCGCCTTTATGGTCGGAGATCTGCTGCACCTCTGACGCGTCTTCACGGGAGGGAACGTCTAGGGTGGAGTCATAAACATGCCACCTGGACGGTCAAACAGGGAGCCAACGTTGTCACAGATAAGTCCCGATATAGTCTGCAGAGTGATTAACGATGGATTCGAAACTCGAGCGAACGTGGAACACGATTTCGAGACCAGAACATTATGGAAAGAGATCGATATCGAGGAGGTTGATTAGTTAGTTTGAAAGGGGGGAAAGGGAATCGAGGAGGATCCCTAATGTTGTGGACAGGGATTATGTTGACCACATGAGCAGCCGGCCGTTGTGGTCGAGTGGTTCTAGGCGCTTCAGTCCGAAACCGCGCTGCTGTTACGGTCGCAGGTTCGAATCCTGCCTCGGGCATGGATGTGTGTGATGTCCTTAGGTTAGTTAGGCTTAAGTAGTTCTAAGTCTAGGGGACTGCTGACCTCAGATGTTAAGTCCCATAGTACTTAGAGACATTTGATTTAACCACATGAACACCTCTTCATCAAATTGTATGGCTGAATCGGCAAGGTTTAAGTGCTATCGTGTATCGTAACGAGAGCTTGGGACCTCACGTGCGGTTGTTGGGACGTGCTGTGCGCCCAGACTTTGTATTGATGGACGACAACGATCGACCTCATAGAGCACACGTGGTTGATGTTTTCTTGGAGACGGAAGATATTGCACGCATGGCCTGGCCTGTTCGCTCTCCCTATTTGAATCCGTTAGAGTATGTGTGGGATGCACTAGAGAGACAGGTAGCATCGTGTCAGCAACAACCAGGCACTCTCCAAGACTTGAGAGCAGCTCTCCAGGAAGAATGGGCGTTTTTGCCTCAGCATGAGACTGATGACGTCATTCACAGCATTCTCCGTTATTGTCAGGCCTGTATTGCTGCCAGATGTCGTCACACCCCATACTGAGCACGTTAACCTGTTGTCGGAATGTGCGTGCAAATCCGTTAAGTTGGAGAAACCTAAGAATATTTTCGTGTATCGTGATGCATGTTACAGTTGTTTACCCTCTTTATTCCTTACATTGTTTCTACTTTAGTATCACCTGTTTATACTGTTTTGTGGCAAAATAAAAGCAACGTTGCAAAACTGCCGTTTGCTGCTTTAATTTTGGACACCAGTGTATATTCGGAACCTCTCCACAGTGCCTCGTAAAGGGAGGGAATTTGCTGTTGTCGGTTGTTATCCGTCCGTCGGATGGGTACGTAATCCTCGGCGACCCATTTGGTGGTAATCACGAGGATTAAGCTGTGTGTCGACACCGGCCTTCACACTCTCCCTTCTTCATCTAACAACACCCACACGCACATCCATTAGAATAATCTACACTCAACCCATACGGTTAAGACGAGCCTCAGACATCGTGAAGGAAGGGGCCACTGAGCGCGGAGCTAGGAAAACCTTTCCCATTAGGCTGCTCAACTTATACCTGAGGATCTACAAGCCTGAAACGTCATACGGCTCATTCTTTTGCATAAAGTAAAAATAGTAAATAATAATTGTTAACCGTTCTTTATGTATCACGTAGGTAAGTTAAGCAATGAGTGCAGTTTCAGTTATGACAATTACTGTTATGCCGTCCCAATCGAAAAATATTTGTCCAGTCTCATTCGTGATACCTTAAACTTAGACTAACAATTCTGAAATTTTATAAAACTTTGGTTTTTTGGATACATGCCACCAGGAGTAGGTAACGTATCTCTGCAGTTTCAGTACTTTACTTCGTTTGTAATACCAGTATTATTTTTCACATAATCACATTGCACCTTACTCCGGAGGCCGCTAGTCTATCTCAGTGTTCAAACGTCGCTTAGCTTCATAACATTGCAATACACAGTCAACGTTTACTGCCGTGCTTACATGTGACAATTTGTGTGATTCGGCAGACTTTAAACCTGCAGTAAAACGACTACCAGATGGTATGCAATATACGCTGATGTTCCCGAAATAAACTTTGAGAGTACACGTTAAAAGTTATGGAGAAGTCCGCACACTAAGTATATTGGGCGGCCGGTCGACATCGTAGCAAGGCAACGGAAAGGGTATTTCATACAAAACTTGCTATATCTTGGATTCGTTCTGAAGTTAGTTCTGTATACCAGCAGCTATCGAGTATCACTTTATTAAATCAGGACCCTGTACTACGCAGAACTTGTTGGAGGAAACTATTTGAAATTTCTGATATCAACTGTATTAATTCAGAAAGCAGTATGTACTGAAGAATTTGGAATGAAGGTATTACCTGGCAGTACAAGGAGTGGTTCAGTGTGTTGAACGCACGGAAAAGTTGCGTGAACCGTTCAGTCGTGTACACATCAAATGTGGTATGTTATTACGTCGAAATTTTGTATGATGACACCTTATCTATAAGAAATTACAGGCCATTTCTTATAGTAAAGCAGAAACGCCAACCAGTCATTGTAAATAACGTAACGTATTAAGAACAAAGAACGCCAGTGCTGGTTCCGAACGGACATGTTCATCATCAGACGGCTGTTCTCATTTAAATTTAGAATTAGCATGTTGGCTGATACGATAGTGGCTGATGTTCATTGTGCCGAAAGTTTTAGTGATGGTGTTTTCCTATATATTTAACAACAATGTAAGAAAAAGGAATGTTTTACTGTAATTAGAGCTAACGATGGATTACAACAACATGAAAAACTATATATGTGCATCCGATTACGTGCCGGCTACACAGTCTGTCACCTGGCATTTTAATGTCGATATCCGGTTGGTACGTACTCGATGTACGTGTATGGGGCATTGATAAGTCAGAATCTCATTATAAAAGGGACATAGTATGTATATACTGACACCTGTATATCCAGAGACTTCGCATCGTTCTTCTTTCCAGTGTGTGTGGAGGTCGGTTTACTTCCCTTTGTTTGGGCCCACGATGTTACAGACAAGCTTAAGCCAGGGCAATAGTAAACTTGTATTGGTTTTATATGTCGTTCGGTCGTTATTAGTTTCTGATTTCATTCCATTCAGATGGTTACTTTCTTTTACATATGGGGATATATTGCGTTTTTTATAGTCACAGTGGTTCGAGAGATTTTTCCGCGTGGCCATGGAACTTATGAGATTAATTTTCTGCTTACATCAATCGCTATATTACCTATTTGTAGTTGATTCGTAGGGAGGGTACTGTATGTATTGTGGTTGTTGTGTTGTGGTTTTCAGTCCTGAGACTGGTTTGATACAGCTCTCCCTGCTACTCTATCCTGTGCAAAGTGCTTCATCTCCCAGTACGTACTGCAGCCTACATCCTTCTGAATCTGCTTAATGAATTCATCTCTTGGTCTCCCTCTACGATTTTTACCCTCCACACTACCCTCCAATACTAAATTGGTGACCTCTTGATGCCTCAGAACATGTCCTGCCAACCGATCCCTTCTTCTAGTCAAGTTCTGCCACAAACTCCTCTTCTCCCCAATTCTATTCAATACCTCCTCATTAGTTATGTGATCTACCCATCTAATCTTCAGCATTCTTCTGTAGCACCACATTTTGAAAGCTTCTATTCTCTTCTTGTCCAAACTATTTATTGTCCATGTTTCACTTCCATACATGGCTACACTCCATACAAATACTTTCAGAAACGACTTCCGGACACTTAAATCTATACTCGATGTTAACAAATTGCTCTTCTTCGGAAACGCTTTCCTTTCCATTGCCAGTCTACATTTTATATCCTCTCTACTTCGACCATCATCAGTTATTTTGCTCCCCAAATAGCAAAACTCCTTAACTACTTTAAGTGTCTCATTTCCTAATCTAATACCCTCAGCATCACCCGACTTAACTCGACTGTATTCCATTATCCTCGTTTTGCTTTTGTTGATGTTGATTTATATCCTCCTTTCAAGACACTGTCCATTCTTTTCAACTGGTCTTCCAAGTCCTTTGCTGTCTCTGACAGAATTACAATGTCATCGGTGAACCTCAACGTATTTATTTCTTCTCCATGGATTTTAATACCTGCTCCGAATTTTTCTTTTGTTTCCTTTATTGCTTGCTCAGTATACAGATTGAGAAACATCGGGGAGAGGCTACAACCCCTGCGGTATCCTCCTTATAACGTTACTAAAGCGGTACTGGTTTTCTTGCAGTTCAATAATTCCGTTATTTCAGGGTGAAACAGCGAACTTTCGACAGCTACCTCCACCGTTTTCATCAGGAGCAACTAACTGTCAAAACTGCTGCTGTGGTGGTCTTATATAGCCCACAGACGGCTTTTCATTGGTCCGTAATTACGTAATGCTGTCGCAAACGCTGGTGTCCCCACCGATCCATTAGTAGCGCATCATTGCGATGGACACCTCTGCCTCTTCTCTGGTTCGAGAGCCCGCCTGCACGCGCCGCTAACGTTATGTCCGCTTCCGTTATTGCTGCGCCTGTGTTATTCTGGGTTGCGATGCAATGCTTCCTTTGGACATTGCATGTCCAAAGGAAGAGGCACTGCGGCGACTACAGCCGTTATGAAATACATTAAATGTATTCGCAATCGCGAATATCAACAATCATCAGGTGCAGAATGGTTTGGCGACAGTGATAATTTTTGTCGGATGGGGACTTCAACCTGGATTTCTCGCATATCGTGAGCTATCACCTTACTATTCGACTGTCCGAGCACGTGTAGAAACGTGGTGGACGACATATGGAGGTTTTGGTCTGGCAGTGAGTCGTACACGGATCAGAAGGCGACCGCTCGCAATAAGCGGAAATCCTGGTTCGAGTAACGGTCAGGCACAAATTTTCATTGCCATTCCATTTTACAGCAGATGGTTGTCCGTATTCTCAATTGCCATACATTTAATGTTTATATCTTCTTTTCACGGTTCCAGTTCTCCTCTCACATTCTTGCAGACAGAGAGAGAAACTAGGCTGCCTTTTTTTTAATAGAAAGAAAGTCGGACGGACGTCTTGGCCACTCAGTGAACAGCTATCCGACGCGTACTGAACTATATCTTAGCGCCCGGAGTTTTCGCAATCTAGTCCAGAAGAGAGCAGCCCTAAATGGATTGCTACACAAAGCAAAAACTATTTCTGACGAGCACCACGGGGATTCCGAAACGTGTTTTGAAAGAACGGCCATGGTTCACGCGATATCAAGTCGGCGTACTCCAAGAAAAGTAAACGTGAAAATATTGAACATTCCCGTGATTGGCCACCAATTGCATTCCATCCTTTCTGCAGCGCTACATCCAGCAAAATAGGCGGCGTCCTGGGAAAACGAGGTGTAAGACCTGTTTCCCAACCTCCTAAGAAGATAAAGTAGACGCTACGTCCTGGACCCCTGGGATTTACAACATTCCTTGTGATTACTGAGGCAATCACGCACTAGCGCTACTGTAGCGATCAGTGAGACATTTACGTTTCAGTCGGAAATCGTAAGTAAACGCAGGTAAATGTAAGGACGTAACGGAGCGGCAAAATGTGGCAGCTGTGTTTGGTCCATGGTGTGTGAAGTTGATGGATCTGTTGGTGTTTCGAGGCGGACTTTTCAACGTATTTACCAGCGGTAGTGCAACACATGGCCACGAAACACGATGTCAGAAGTGTGGTTGAAAAATATCCTGACTAAGAGGGGCCGGAGAAGCCTTTCACTGCTTGTAAACCAAATTCGCTTCCAAACACGACAGGAATTGCTAGAGGCAGCGAACGAAGTTCCATACTCACCTGTTAGCGAGAACACTGCGGCCGCAACTGCATGCAATGAACATTTGGAGTCGATCACGCGCACGAGGCACACAGGCACATAAGAACGACTGCATCCAAGTTCATAGGACCGGAAGGGTGTGTGAATGGATTTCTGAACGCTCTCCTGCCCCATTACATCTCGACTGGCGTGCGAAATCACCTGACTTGAATCCCACAGAAAATGTACGGGACATGTCAGAACAGCGGGAGAAACGCCGATGTCAGCATCCCCAGGCGTTGGCGGTACTGCATTCAGTAACCTGGATGCGACATACCTTCAAAACATTTTGAACTTACTTCCTAGCCGAATACAAGCGGTTATCAGGAGCAGGGCAGGAATTAGGTGGAACTAAATGATGTTGTTGCTAATTATTTACCTGGGTGACTAATTTTTTTTGTCCGGCAAGCTTGTGATGATGAAGAGAGAATGGAGCCGGCATGAAGCCTACTCCTCTCTAACAGCACCGAGGGAGCCGCCGACCTTAACGTCCCCGTCCGACACATGGATCACTATCACCAGTGGCAGAGTACATTTTATCCTCCACCGGGATTCGAACCGAGTTGAGCTCCACAGCACAGGTGTGCGTTACCGCCTTAGGCCACGGAGGCGGATTGGCTACACTCAAAGTAAAGACGCCAAAATTTTTTCTCATGTAATTCTCTATGTGTCTGGTATGTCACGTCACTCCGTTTCCTTTTGAAATTTACGAGTTCCACCCACGGTGGTGGCTTCTAAAATGTCCCCCATATGGATAACATAACGTTACCGGTCCTGATCCTCCCCTCCCACACCTCCCATATGATACTACTAGACTTTAAATTTTTGAATTTTAGAAGGGTGGTTCCGGACCTAGAACGTACCCTGCATATACTGTGTTTGTAGACGAACCACTAGCTAAATATTTCTTCGTCTACACCTACATTTACATGATTACTCTGCAGTTCCCAACTAAGCACGTGTGAGAGGGTTGATGGAAGCACCTTTAACCTACTTCCCTATCCTTGCACTCTCTAACAGAACGCGGGAAATACGAGCACTTAAGTCTTTCCGTGCGAGCTCTGACTTCTCTTATTTTAATATGACGATCATTCCTCCCTATATAGTTTGGGACCAACAAAATATTTTCACACTATGAGGAGAAAGTTCGTGACTGAACTTTTATGAGAAGGTCCTGCCTTTGTTTTAATGACTGCCGTCCCAGGTCGTGTATCATATCCGTGGAACTCTCTACCCTATTTCGCGATGATACAAGACGAGATGCACTTCTTAAAACATTTTCGATGTCCTCCGTCAGTCTTATGTAAAGCGAATCCCACACTGCACAGCAGTACTCACGAAGAGGGCGGACCAGAGCAGCGTAAGCAGTCTCTTTAGTAAACCTGTCAAATTTTCTAAGTGTCCTGCCAATAAATCGCACCCTTTGATTTGCCTTCCCCACAACATTATCTAACTGATCGTTCCAATTTAAGTTACTCGTAATTGTAATCCATAAAAATTTAGTAAACGTTATATTTGTGTGATTTATCATCTAACTGAAATTTCGTGATTCTTTTAAGTGCTTAAGTGGATAACTGTAAAGTCAACTTACACTTTTTGCACCATGCAGGCATCTTGTCTAAATCATTTTGCAATTCGTTTTGATCAGCCGATGACATTACACGGCGGTAAATGACAACATCATCTGCAAACATTCTGAGAGGTATTCTCAGATTGTCTCCTACACCGTTTATGTAGATCGGGAACAACAGAGGGTCTACTACACTTCTTTGGGGAACGCAAAATATTACTTGTTTAACTCGAGGACTTTCCGTTAATTATTTCGAACTGTGACTTATCTGACAGGAAATCTCGAATCCAGTCACACAACTGAGATGATATTCCACAGAAATACGGTTTAAATCTTTTTTACTATAATTCCTGAAATTTGATTCTTCCGGGGTTCACAGCCTCAGAGTGTTTTTGACAATGAAAACATGGTCAAAGTAGGCTGTATTCACTATATTATCCGTGGAATTCGCAAGTTTCAACAGTGGGCCCCTTTCAAGCACTTATCTTAATTATGTACAGGTTGGTCCATTGATCGTGACCGGCGCTATTGTTGGCCCGCTAGATGGCGTTGCCATAGGTCAAACGGATCGCAACGGCGTTTATTAAAATAGGAACCCCTATTTTTGTTACATATTCTTGTAGTACGTAAAGAAATATGAATGTCTCAGTTGGATCACTTTTTTCGCTTTGTAATAGATGACGCTGTAATAGTCACAAACATTTGGCTCACAATGTTAGACGAACAGTTGGTAACAGGTAGGGTTTTTAAATTAAAATGCAGAACGTAGGTACCTTTGAACATTTTATTTCGGTTGTTCCAAAGTGATACATGTACCTTTGTCAACTTATCATTTTTGAGAACGCGTGCTGTTACAGCGTAATTACCTGTAAATACCACATTAATGCAATAAACGCTCAAAATGATGTCCATCAACCTCAATGCATTTGGCAAAACGTGTAACGACATTCCTCTCAACAGCGAGTAGCTCGCCTTCCGTAATGTTCCCACATGCATTGACAATGCGCTGACGCATGTTGTCAGGTGTTGTCGGTGGATCACGATAGCAAATATCCTACAACTTTCCCGACAGAAAGAAATCCGGGGACGTCAGATCCGGTGAACGTGCGGGCCATGGTATGGTTCTTCGAAGACCAATCCACCTGTCACGAAATACGCTATTCAATACCGCTTCAACCGAACGCGAGCTATGTGCCGGACATCCATCATGTTGGAAGTACATCGCCATTCTCTCGTACAGTGAAACATCTTGTACTAACATTGGTAGAACATTACGTAGGAAATCAGCATACATTGCACCATTTAGATTGCCATCGATAAAATGGGGGCCAATTACTCTTCCTCCCATAATGCCGCACTATATATTAACCCGTCGCTGATGGGTCGCTGATGTTCCACTTGTCGCAGCCATCGTGGATTTTCCGTTGCCCAATAGTGCATATAATGCCGGTATACGTTACCGCTATTGGTGAATGACATTTCGTCGCTAAAGAGAACGCGTGCAAAAAATCTGTGATCGTCCCGTAATTTCTCTTGCGCCCAGCGACAGAGCTGTGACCGACGTTCAAAGTCGTCGCTATGCAATTCCTGGTGCATAGCAATATGGTACGGGTGCAATCGATGTTGATGTAGCATTCTCAACACCGACGTTTTTGAGATTCCCGATTCTCACGCAATTTGTCTGCTACTGATGTGCATATTAGCCGCGAAAGCAGCTAAGACACGTACTTGCGCATCATTTATTGCAGGTCGTGGTTGGCGCTTCACATGTGGCTGAACACTTCCGGTTAGTTAAATAACGTAACTATCTGGCGAGCGGACCGGGCACATGGATGATGTCGTCCAGGATACCGAGCAGCATACATAGCACACGCCCGTTGGGCATTTTGATCACAATAGCCATACATCAACACAATATCGACCATTTCCGCAATTGGTAAACGGTCCGTTTTAACACGGGTAATGTATCACGAAGCAAATACCGTCCGCACTGGCGGAATGTTACGTGATACCACGTACTTATACGTTTGTGACTATTACAGCGCCATCTGTCACAAAGCGAAAAAAGTGGTCCAACTAAAACATTCATATCTCTTTAGGTACTACACGAATATGTAATAAAAATGGGGGTTCCTATTTTAAAAAACGCAGTTGATATAAGTTTCACCTATGGCAGCGCCATCTAGCTGGCCAACCATAGCGCCATCTGCTTTCCCCCTTCATGCTAGACGAGTTTCGTTCTCCGTAGTTTTTTCGTTTTATGCTTATTTCGTGAGATATTTGGCCCGGTCAGTATCCCTGTATACGTTGTTTCCGACATGTCCTAAAGAACTCATACAATTTTGAACCAGCAGCCACTCTGAGTTAACACAAGGAGGAACTAAACACAGTGGCTGCAACTGGGCATTGATTTAAATCAATGAAGAACGATCAAAATTTTTGCGGGACTGGGATTCGTACCAGAGTCTATTTCTTTCTACGCAGGTGCGCGGAGCAGCTTCATTTCGCAATCTGATACATCGCTGGCATATGTGGACAAACACGATGCATACTCATCCACATGAACTAGTGATGTTTTACAGTGGTCAACTGCACGGATAAAAAATGAATAAATACAGCTTACCTGAACGATGTTTTCACTCTCAACATTTGCTACCCTTGACAAAAAGCGAGTGAACAGCGGGACTCACAAACAATGGACGCCACCACGAGCGGAGTACGGGCAAGCTGACTGCTAGGCCGGTAACGAGGCCAGCGGTTGGGGCTCACGCAGGACCGCCGGCTGGAGGACCATCGAATCGATTCGAGTAGTCGGTTGGGAAACGAATGGGTCCAGCAGTGTCTGCCTCGGAAACCTTTTTAGACTTGACCTGCGTCGTCATAATTGCCAACCCACTCCCGGGTCTCCATGCGAGTTGCCCAAACTTCTTCACAAGTCACTTCTCCAGGCAAACTATGTTCCATTGGTCCACGAAAAATTACATCTATTCTTGTTGTGCTATATCGCCACCTCGCTTACGATATTACCTAACGCCTAGAAAACAGTGCTAATTTGCCCCACCCAAAAGCAGACTGATTAAGTAAGACTGTATTTATGCCAATCTAATGTACATATTTTTCTTACCACATCCAGTATTCTAAATTTGGGTGTGCATAAGATTCGATGACGCAGTACATTCAAGTACAAACATGAATCCGTCGGTCACCGCAACATTATTGAAGTTTAAATATTGTTCCTTATGTCACAATTCATTGTTGTAATTCGCACCTTCGTCACATTAATGCTGGCCTATTACTGCGTAATGTGTTTTTGTTGGTAGTCACGAAAATGAGAGGCAAGTAGAGAGAACATCGTATGATGTTACTTTCAAGCGTGAAGTAATTCTTTACGTTAAAAAAATATGGTATCGGGAGAGCTTATAACACTACCGTCCGCTACTGCCATACCATAACCTCGAAGATGGAGGCAGTTTGTAAAATAGAACTATCTAGTTAAAGCAATTATGGTATAAAGCAACAGAGCAGTGTTACCCTCTGAGAGGAATTTTGTTATGTTGACCGTGTTGTACATAACGGAGGTGGCTTATCGGAAGTGAAAGTCAGAATTACGTAAATATTTAAACAGTAATAAACAATATTTTACCTAGCTACACTGTTCAAAGAATAAAGAAAACGGTCGCCAGCCTAGTTGGGCAAGAGAATGATTAACATTCTTGTTTAAGAAAATAGGTATGAGTAACTTCAACGAACAAACACAACCTATATTTTGCCACACGCGAGTGCAATAAACTCTGACGCCTGCATATTTTCACGGTTAAGATTGGAAGCTGACAGAGTAGGACAGACTATCTGCATAAATATAACAGGTAACGGAACACACTATTACTTTCAGGGGTTATTCAAACGGAATAAGTTTTATAAAATTACTATTAATATTCACTGCAGAATCATAAATTGGACATAGGTTAAGTATTATTTTCCAAACACTTTCCGAGTTGACATAAAATTATAAATGTAGTTCACTGCAAAATTATGAACTGGTCACAGGTTGGGTTTCTCTCAGTTAAATACTTTACTAATTAAAATGAAAGTTAATTGTAATTCACTAACAGCTTACTTCTCACTATCTTTTGAATACAGTAATTATTGTTTTCATAAATAATGGTGTTTCTATTTAATTGTTATTTACCGTGAGCATAAAGGATAACCTGTGGATCCTATTACACTATCAATATGCACTTTCATTACCCAAAAGAAATAAGTACTTAGCAAGCGTGAGTATATAACTTTCCACTATTGCAGTTTTCCACTTTTACTACAGTGAGACACAATGTTGACAAATTTGCAAGAAACTGACTCACCTTTTAGAATTTACTACAGGCGGCACTATGATCATTAACTAAGCAAACATTTATAAGCCTCAGTTTTAAGACATTTTAATATTTAAAAGAAACAGCAAATTGTCTTTGTTACCACAGTCTTCTGCTTTCAAGTAAATGATTAAATAGGTGACTTTGAAACTCCACAAAACTGGGAGGCTTTCACAAGACTACATTTACTACCTCCCACAATTTCACTAAATCCACAGTAAATATGAACACTCCCTTCTTACCAAAGATCAAAGAACATTATTTAATTAACTATTTGGCTTTGAGGCTTCCAGTTTTTTCACAAACTAGGACACTTGGAAGTCATAGTTCAAATTCAGAGAAACCTGAGAGGTGTTGTGATAGGGAAAAAATCAAGGTAGGTACATAAATTAAGTTATAAGTTACTTTATATTTGTGCACACTAAAACATCCAATGAGCTGATCCTTCACTGTACATTACTATAGTACTCCTTTACAGTGATTGCGCAATGTGGTGCAACTGCATGTTGATAGGTGGATTTGCCGGTAGAATTGCCGGACTCTGTCATTTCTTGGTGGCGATGATAGACAGCAATTCCAGAATAGTTCCAGCTCTTTATCCGTCCATCCGAGGTATTGGAAAGCGGCAGGAAAAGTCTCTCTCGGAACTAGCACAATATACAACTTTTACATGGGCAGTGCACCGTTTGGTAGCTCGTCCCCGACTGACTCTTGGTTCCACCTTTTCTACCTAGGCCAACCACAACTTGCGCGCTACACAGTTCCGTTCCCGAGGGGAACCACAACAACTTTTACATAAAAATTAGCTGAGAACCCTAAGTGAAGGTCAGCAGTTTACATAACAACAAACAAACATTTTAAATAAAACAGGACATTTACACATATTAGTATTATTACAAAAAAATATTCACCCAAATTCCAAATGTGTACTGTAAGTTCTGTTTCCCTCCAATTGAGACAAAGAGTTTAAATGACATATACTACACTGGATAGAATCAAACCATGACGTCAAAGTTTTTACAAAGAAAGGAGTATACTATTTTGTGTTATCGATTCAATCCAACAACCATTACAGATACTCAATATTATTACATTAAACCATAACAAAAAGGCAAAATAAATCCGTACAGCATTAGAGCTATGGTGTTACAGGCTGAACGAAAGTTCAATAAAGCTGAGAATAACGTTCGCTTACACAGAAACGGAAATCAGGATTATCTGTAACTACCGCTGCTAGAAAGAAATTCTCTGGCACTCGCAAAGGAAGACATCCTGATGTTAATGTAAGAGTTTTGGAATTCGTCCGTCAGAGGAGTAAGAACAGGCAGTTTGTGAGTGGTGACGCCATAAGGAACAAAACAAAGAGATGGCTGCAGTTCTTAATATACCGAGACAAGAGTTTAAGGCTAGCCGTGGATGGGTTATCGCTTTATGAAACGGGTGAGCTTATCTCTATGACGCCGAAGAACTGTACGCCGAAAGCTTCCGCAGGATTTTGAGAAAGAACTTAGAGAATTTCAAAGGTATGTCATCACTCTTCGGAAACACGTTTTCTCGACGAGCCAGTTTCGATTCATATGCCACGTAATTACACGGTTGGTGAGAAGGGTACAAAAGATATCACCATCAAAGCATAATGGCGTGAAAAACAGCGCGGAACTATAATGCTGGCAATCTCAGCAGATGGCCGCAAACGTCTCCCTTCCTTAATCTTCAAACAAGCGGGGAACAAGCCTCCAGATCCCTAAAAATGAAAAACAGCTCCCTGATGACGTCATAGTTAGAAATCAGGAGAAGTGATGGGTGACTGAAATTTAAACGCCTGAGTGGCTCCAAAACGTATGCGATCTCCGTCCTGATGGGCTGTCCAAACTACCATGAATGCTTTGTCTTGATGCAGTTCGTGGTCATCTCGCTGACAACGTAAAGAAGAAGATACATGGCCCATCCAACGACCTTGTTATCATTACTGGAGGAATGACCACTGTGTCACAGCTCCAGGATGCTTTTCTACTTCTTGTACTGTTCCTGAACATAACCTCAGAAAGGTTTGTTTATACTAAAGTATACTTTAGTATAGAGAAACCTTTCAAAGGTTAAGTTCAGGAACAGTACTAGAAGTGGAAAAGCATCGAATCAACAATGATGGTACCATGACTCAAGAAATTCTGCGTTTCAAATACTCTGGACGGCAGTGAAGACACGCTCTGGAACGACACCGAAGATGATTCGCAAAGAGGAAATGTGTTTTCGATGTGGAATATTCCAAGGATACCAGTAATGACGGTATTAGTGAATGTTGATCAGTAACGCCTGTAATTTACGGTATGTTTGTTTGCATGTCTTGCAGATAATAATGTTTGACGTTCTTTTCTAATAATGACTTTGTTACTTATGTATGTATGTATTAAAATTGGGGACCTAGAAACGACGGAGAGGCTTCGTACCCGCCGTAGCCCTCAGTGGTTGGCAACCCCACAACAGGCCACAGCAGTCCGCCCACCCCACCGCCGCCCCACACCGAAGCCACGGTTGCTGTGCGGTTCAGCTCCCAGTGAACCCCGCCGGGTACGTCTCATACCAGACGAGTGTTGCCCCAGTTGTTTGCGTGGTAGAATAATTATGGTGTACGCGTACGTGAAAACGGTGTTTGCGCAGCAATCGCCGACAAAGTGTAACTGAGGCGGAATAAGGGGAACCGGCCTGCATTCGCCGAGGCAGATAGGGAACCGCCTTAAAAACCATCCACAGACATGGCCGGCACACTGGACCCCGGCACTAATCTGCCGAGGAATTCGTGTCGGGGACCGGCACGCCTTCCTGCTCGGTCAGCAGCGCGTTAGACCGCGCCATTAGGCACTTTGTTACTTAACAGTGGGTCACTGACGAATGTTGTTGTTTTGATAGTTCGTGTGTACATCCATTGCTGTGTAAAATAAATTTAGCTTACTAGTGATGCGCCAACAGACTCCTTAATTATTATTCTAATTTTTAAACTTTGGGTGTGCACTGAATTTGATGGCGCATTCGATTCCCGTAAATACGGCACACCTACGAGCGAGGGCATGGAGAAATGTTCTGTGTTGGAGAGAATGAGCTCTTGTCGAAACGCCGATTGAAGAAAGTTCTGTGTGCCCAGTGACCCAGCTGTAGTTATGCCTTGGTCCGGTTGTAGTGTGAAAGACGAAAGTTGGATGGTCATGGTGTGAAAGATCAGTTCATTTGGTATCAGTAAATATCTGGTTCCTGCGCTGCTTTTCCTACTCCAAGCAGACAATATGTTGTATGTGTGTCACCACGTGAAGGGGGTACACCCTTAGATTCCGCTGTTTCGCTTACAGCTCTGCATCCACGCGACGAATCTTTGCGAGCAGCATTCGTTTCCCGTCGTCCGTTTTGCACGCAGCGCGGAAGCACGTGGCCTGTTGTTGCCACAGCCACCGTCACGGGGTATGGACTCCCTGTGGGGCGGGCAGCAGGTGACTGGTCCTGCCACCTGGCTAAGGAAGCAAGGACTGTATACAGCATCGTCGCGACGTGGTGGCAACTGATGGTCCTGGCAGGGATTGGAATGGATCCTAAAATTATAATTTCTTTTAAGCTGTCGATTTTGCTTGTTTCCTGTGCAGAACGTTTGTGTTGTAGGCGACCTGAGATTCCCCAAGCAGTACCACAGCGCCTCTGTATGATAATTAAATCAGGGACGCAAACTCGTGACTGTACTAGTGGGCTGACTTCTGGTTGAGTGCAGTTTCTTTATTGGCCGCGACGCCAGGAGGGGCAAGAGAGGTGGCCTGGCATCGTCCCACCCACAGCAAAGCCCCGCCCTCCCCCCACCTTCCCGCGCCACTCCTATCTCTCCACTCCCTACTCCCTGGCACTATTTTTTGTCAGCACGTTGAGTGGACATGGGTCCTAACGTGGAGGGATTGAATCGAGAAAAATCACGGTTCTTATGAGGGATCAAACGTGGATTCTCGAGTGGCATAATATAGTACACCACCATCTAGACCACCACGACCTCGAGTGTGATTACGTATAACGAACTCCGTAGCCCAGATGCCAATGGAAAGTCTGTTCCGTAATCGACTGCGGAAAAAGAGGCCTTTTGGGATCTTTGCGAGAAAAGCCTTCACTCGTTATAGGTGCAATGCATTCAGGTCCAAAGCCAGGGCCAAAGTAGGAGATCCCGCAGGCTCTTAAAAACGGGCAGCTTACTTTTTGGCTACAAGAAGAATAGCATCTCAGGAGCCGGCCGCTGTGGTCGAGCGGTTCCAGGCGCTTCAGTCCGAAACTGCGCTGCTGCTACAGTCGCAGGTTCGAATCCTGCCTCCACCATGGATGTGTGTGATGTACTTAGGTTAGTTACCAGAATGAGATTTTCACTCTGCAGCGGAGCGTGCGCTGATATGAAACTTCCTGGCAGATTAAAACTGTGTGCCCGACCGAGACTCGAACTCGGGACCTTTGCCTTTCGCGGGCAAGTGCTCTACCATCTGAGCTACCGAAGCACGACTCACGCCCGGTACTCACAGCTTTACTTCTGCCAGTACCTCGTCTCCTACCTTCCAAACTTTACAGAAGCTCTCCTACTAACCTTGCAGAACTAGCACTCCTGAAAGAAAGGATATTGCGGAGATATGGCCTAGCCACAGCCTGGCAGAACTAAAGCTGTGAGTACCGGGCGTGAGTCGTGCTTCGGTAGCTCAGATGGTAGAGCACTTGCCCGCGAATAGGCAAAGGTCCCGAGTTCGAGTCTCGGTCGGGCAGACAGTTTTAATCTGCCAGGAAGTTTAGGTTAGTTAGGTTTAAGTAGTTGTAAGTCTAGGGGACTGTTGACCTCAGATGTTAAGTCCCATAGTGTTCAGAGCCATTTGAACCATTTGCATCTCAGGTTATACGAAGGGCTTCCACTAAGTAACATAAAATACTTTTTCCCCAGCCAAGTATGACTGAAAAAATGCGGAACTTGTGGGAGATCGTTGAACATCCTCGCTACAGGCCCTGTAGTTACGTGAGATCCTACAGGTTGCAGTATTATGCGTCCAAGCAAAGATTTGTCACTGAGTTTCTTTTGGCGCAAAACGAGACCTTCCTGCGCGCTTGCAGAATGTCTACGGAGATCTGGCAGTGAACAAAAGCATGGTTAGTCCTCCGGGGAGACGTCTCTCGTTGTCACAACGAGGTGATGCGAACTTCCGTGCGCCGGCCGGCCGCACACGTCTGTGACTCCTGCAATGTAGGAGTGTGGGGACACTCTGTCGAGATGGTCGACGGATCACAACCAGACTCCTCACTTCACACCTGGACGTCCCTTTTACTGGTGCTCAAACACTCGCCCACCAGCTGGGGTACTCAGAGGTGTGTGTGTCCGCTTGGGTAATCGCCGCCTAACACCAGATCATACAGTGCAACAAAGGACCGTCTGTGCGGTGTTGCTTGCCCGTTGCCTGGCTGGTGGGACAGTTTTCTGACGAACAACGCCACAGGGGATGAAACATGAGGTAATCACTTCGAGCAGGAAACAAAATGGTAATTCACGGAGTGTCGCCACATGACCTCTCCTCCGAAGAAAAAGTTTCAAAACCGCACTCTCAGCAGGCAAAGTCATGGCCATCGGCTTCCGAGGCTCTGAAGGGGTCTTTCTGTTCGATGTCCTCCCTCGTGGCGCAACATCAACTCTGATGCTACCCTTAGGAAACTGAAGATACGACTTGAGTCTGTTCGTCGTGTAATAACATTGGTTATGGTGGGATAAATGCAATAACCGATCTAGGATCATATGAAATGATCGATTCCAAATTGAAGACTCGAAACCCAGAAATGCACCACCACATAGCTATCAGAAATTGTTAAAACGTAAACATATATAAGCAGTTAATGTAATTACAATGATGATTATGGACTTCTCAAAGAGATATACAATTATTTGTATTTTATTTATGAAATGTATGGTCCAAAGATGATTTTTATCAATTAGATCGATGTATGATAGTAGTTTCTTTGCTACATACTGTTAAAGTTAATTACACTACTGGCCATTAAAATTGCTACACCACGAACATGACATGCTACAGACGCGAAATTTAACCAACAGGAGGAAGGTGCCGTGATTCGCAAATGATTACCTTTTCAGAACATTCACATAAGCTTCTCGCCGGTGGCGACACCTACAACGTGCTGACATGAGGAAAGTTTCCAACCGATTTCTCATACACAAACAGCAGTTGACCGGTGTTGCCTGGTGAAACGTTGTTGTGATGCCTCGTGTAAGGAGAAGAAATGCATACCATCACGTTTCCGACTTTGATAAAGGTCGGATTGTAGCCTATCGCGATTGCAGTTTATCGTATCGCGACATTGCTGCTCGCGTTGGTCGAGATCCAAAGGCTGTTAGCAGAGTATTGAATCGGAGGGTTCAGGAGGGTAATACGGAACGCCGTGCTGGATCCCAACGGCCTCGTATCACTATCAGTCGAGATGACAGGAATCTTATCCGCATGGCTGTAACGGATCGTGCAGCCACGTCTCGATCCATAAGTCAACAGATGGGGACGTTTGCAAGACAACAACCATCTGCACGAACAGTTCGACGACGTTTGCAGGGGCATGGACTATCAGCTCGGAGACCATGGCTGCGGTTACCCTTGACGCTGCATCAGAGACAGGAGCGCCTGCGATGGCGTACTCAACGACGAACCTGGGTGCACGAATGGCAAAACGTCATTTTTTCGGATGAATCCAGGTTCTGTTTACAGCATCATGATGGTCGCATCCCTGTCTGGCGACATCGCGGTGAACGCACATTGGAAGCATGTATTCGTCACCGCTATACTGGCGTATCATCCGGCGTGAGGGTACGGGGTGCCATTGGTTACGCGTCTCGGTCACGTCTTGTTCGCATTGACGGCACTTTGAACAGTTGACGTTAGTTTTCAGATGTGTTACGGCCCGTGGGTCTACCCTTCATTCGATCCCTGCAAAACCCTACATTTCAGCAGGATAATGCACGACCGCATATTGCAGGTCCTGTACGGGCCTTTCTGGATACAGATAATGTTCGACTACTCCTCTGGCCAGCACATTCTCCACACTCTCATTGAAAATGTCTGGTCAATGGTGGCCGAGCAACTGGCTCGTCACAATACGCCAGTCACTACTCTTGATGAACTATGGTATCCTGTTGAAGCTGTATGGGCAGCTGAACCTGTACACGTCATTCAAGCTCAGTTTGACTCAATGCCCAGGCGTATCAAGGAGGTTATTACGGCCAGAGGTGGTTGTTCTGGGTACTGATTTCTCAGGATCTATGCACCGAAATTGCGTGAAAGTGTAATCACATGTCAGTTCTAGTATAATATATTTGCCCAATGAATACCCGTTTATCATCGGCATTTCTTCTTGGTGTAGCAATTTTAACGGCCAGTAGTGTATTTGTCTTTTGAGTGGTCAGTAGTACGAGTTGCAAGTGCGAGGATGGACTGTTCTGTCTGCTTCTTGTATGACATTGAGTTGTATTGATAACTGAAATGACTCAAAATATTAGCTTTAATCACCATAAAGTCCCCTTAGAACAATTTGTACAATATGAAACGTCCCCTTAGAACAATTTATACACGACTGTGCTTATCCTGACACACAATAATTTTAGCGCAACGCAATCTGACTATCAAAAATCCCTGCAAAAGAATGGCCCCGAGTAACATTACACTATACCTTTCACAAATAACTTACCTCACAAAAATCTTCATTACTGGAACTACTGCAATACAGCGAGCGCCACTACTGCCAGCTAAATAAAAGATTCAAACTACAGAAGGCACTAACTACTGATAGGGATAGTTAGCAAATGAAAGATATTAATAGAGAACAAACAATGTATTTACCTTAATATTCATAATTGACATCCAGTATTACAAAACTCCGCCATCTCTCTCCCCACATCCACCACTGCTGGCGGCTCACCTCCAAGTGCCCAACGCTACGCGCTGTTCACATCCAGCTGTAGCAGTTCATGACAACAATGGCAGACAACAATGCAAACTAGCCACATACTGCACACAGCACAGCCAGTGATTTTCATATAGAGCGCTACGTGGCATTACCCATATAAAAATCTAAACAGCCTACTTACATAGCCCCCATGCTCCCCACAAAAAAATTTTACAAAATATTTTTGGGCAGTGGCCAATAAAGATTTGATAAAATTTTTCATAATTACAATAACAAAGATATCAAATGCACACACTTATTGATACAATGTTGGTCAACAGCTAAAATTTTTCACAGTCAATGAAGACAGTCCTGATCATTCATCATAAGAGTAAACCTGCAGTTTGTTTGCTCAAAGTCTGAGCAGTAGAATACAATGTACACGGAAGTAGTGGATTTCCATGCAGTCTTGAAGAAGTAGTATTGTCCTTCCAACAGTAAGACAGTGCTGACTCTTGACATGCTGACAGGTAATGGGCCACAACAGAGCAAACCCACAGCAGAGTCAGTCGACGTTTCGAAGAATATTGGTAGGTAGGTCATCACAGAGTAGACCCACTGTAGTCCTGGTAGAGATTGTGGTATTGGTGGACCACCAGAGGTGCTGACCCACTGTTGTCCTTGTAGAAATTGTGGACAGGCCCACTGTAGTCCTGGTAGAGAGTATGGTATTGGTGGGCCACCAGAGGTGCAGACCCACTGTAGTCCTTGTAGAGATGGCCAGCAGCCATCTGTTGCGACTGTGCAGGTGCACAATCACCATTGAAGAGTCTTGCGGATAATAGAGCAAGTCCATAACCACCACTTGTGCACTCACAAAGTTTTTGGAATTGTCCTTAGAACCAGCAATGCTGTTATCCAGTCCCTTGCTGAGTTATTAACACACGTGCAAACACTAACAGTCCCTACTTCTCACATATTGTCCATATACTATGACCAACAGAAACGTGTGCAGTGAAATGGAACTTACAAGTTACTTGATGAACTGCTGTCAATTACAATTTTATAACATAAGAATACGATTACAAAGGTACAAAATACATCATTAAAAACATAACAATACAGATAACATTTGTAGTACAGGCTTTACAACAGAATAGAAATAAACATATACATCAGTGTTACAGGAATGATGACTTGAGTACAAAAATAAAAGATCAGAATCACTTTTAAAACGTCAACTTCACACATGAGCATTAAAACAAAACAGAATACATAATGTCTAAACATCTTTACAAAGAAAATACCATATTATTAATGCAAAATATATTTGAGGATAACAGTATTCCTCATCATAGTGAATGTAGCTTAATATTAACAGAAGAAAAAATTCTATGAAACTACACAGAGACAGGAAGAAAGCAAATACACAAGGGTACACAAACACATAGTGGGATAACACAAAAGGAAAGGACAGGGTTTGTTTTACTGCAGTATTTTGCATGGAGATCTCCCTTCGTTCATCATTATTCCCAAAAGTCCTATCTAAGCCTGCTTTCTGTATTCTGTTCACCTCCTCTGTCAAAAATAGTTTTTCTCCACTGTACAGTATCCTTTTTTTTTTTTTTTTTTTTTGGCCAAACCATTTTCTTATAGCTTCTTAATGCATTATGCATTTCGTCCAATTCATCATAGTTAGTTTCTTATATAGTCTACCCCCTCTTAAGCTAACTTAAATCTACTGAGCTCAGATATATATACCAAGGGACGAGGCAATGCAGCATCACATAACACAGTTAATATAAACAGCAATGAAAAAAAAACGCAGATTTGCGAAGCAAGCAGCATTAAGAAATTAGCAAAAGTCAAATTCAATAACACTATGCCTGGCAAACAGCAGCAACTTATATCTAAACATGACATAGCGCAAGCAGAAAAAAATATTACAGTAAAGACAACAATGCAGAAAAGGGAAATGTCTATTCACATCTTAATATCTATGTAATTAAAGTGGTCATCTTAATGTCTATGTAATTAAAGTGGTGCACCACAACAACTTATTGTAAAAAAAATATTACCATGTACTTGAAAAGAAAATTATGTGTTACTGTTACTAGTTCCATCTTGTTGTTCTTTCCTTTCCAAGTGCTCCTTTTTTAAAGAATGTGGATCATAAAATAATTATTTAATAGATCTGTTGACAGAAAGAGTTCACATTAGCAAATGCATCTAAGTTTATTTTATAAAACTAATGCTGCAACACAGCTGGAAACCAGATATTAAATGAAATAAGCAACTATGAAAAGCAAAGCATAAAAATATCATTCAATAGTCATGTGACATTTCATAAGTGAGTAGCTCTCAACTCTCGTACAAAGACACTTGTCATAATCAGGTATGCAGATGTAAAAATATTTCTTGTCATTTTATTAGGCATTTCAGTAAATATCATAAATTACGAGCTCCACAGTATGCTTTCAACAAGGAGATGTCAGTAGCGCGGACAATGGCCTTCCCTTTCCTTTTTTTTTCTACCTGTGCTTCTGACGAGGCACTCACACTAATGGCTTGTTCTCCAGGTGTTTGACACAGCTGTGTCCCGACGACGCACGTGCAGGTGGTCAATTAACTTTCTTACGGAAATATTTACGACAGCAGTTTCCGCTACAGTGACAGTCTCATATAAAAATATTTCACAGGTCAAGAATGTGCGTTGCAAATGTGTAGAAACAAAATCCTATGAATATAACCGTGTTCAAAAAATTTTCGCCGGCATTGTGATACATTCACGCATTTACACACCTTTCATAACTCTTAAAGTACGATTCTTGGTTTCCAACATCCTTTTTCACAAGTTCGCGTCTCTAACCACTATTCATTACTCCTTACCTTATTCGTCGACACTTCTTCAATATTTCATCATAACAGATACATAGCATACTCAAATAACTCATATAGCATCAGCTTATTGATCATAAACATACCGCAACAGCATAATACACATAGTCGTCGTAAAAATAACATCATAAAACCTCAGTCAAATCTCAAAATCGTCGTAGCTTCCTCCAATAATTTCAAAACCTAACAAAATTCTCTGCTCATGTCAAAAGTGTCATCTGCCTCAAACGTACTTTAAAATCATACTCCCTTACCAAATACATCATTCAAAGCTCTCATAGTATCACAATGGTACCAAAAAAATATGAACAGTGCAAAAGTACAGACAAAATACAATTTCGCAAGTGTGAAGTTACCCAACGGTGTAATTACGTAAACATCTGTCACTGACGTAATAAAAAAGTTTGTCTCTCTGTTAAATGATCAGATAGCTGTGTAATTTATGTGTTAGAGAAATATGGTACCGATGTGTTAAATTGTATAAGCAAATACCATATTAGCTAGGGCTCCTTGTGCTTGCCAAACACATGGTACACAAAGTAGGCGTGTACCCCCCTGAGGTTTATTGTAATTGTATCCTCAGGTATTACAGCTTACAGCAATGAAATGAAATGTGTCACGAAAAACTTTCTTTGTAATTCAAAAATCTCTAAAAATAAATGTCTTAAGTACAAAATTAATCACTCAAATACGTGTCCAGTTATCGTTTCTGTCGTCACGGAATTGTGACGGATGTGACCTGTAGTGATTGTTTTCCTGTTTTCGCATCCCGCGACTGTCTGTGTCAATTTCTAATTCTTGTAACAGTCCCTGAAAAGCTTCAATGTCGTCTTTGCAACGTCCTGCTAAAATAATATGTCGTAAATGTTCAGGCAGTTTGATTAAGCAAATGCGGATGAGTTCTGAGGGGCTGTATGGGTTTGACAGGTACTGATTCTTGTGCAACATGTCTTCAAAATATTTGACAAGACTGGAAAATTCAGATTGTTCAAAGTGTTTCATCATCATGATGCTATGTTTTACGCGATCTTGTGTAGCTTGTGACCAATATGCTGAGAGGAACGCATGGTAAAATTCTCCTTCACTGTGACAATCGTGAATGACAGATCGCATTCTTACAGCTGGTTCATTCTCCAAGTAGCCACACATAAATTCTAATCTGTGTTCTAATGACCAGTTGGGAGGAAAACAATGAGAGAATTGATGGAGCCACGCTTGTGGATGAATGTCATTGGCAGAATTATTGAATGTTTTGAATTTACGTGTAGTAATGAACAGCTTATAGTCAAAGTCATCGTGTCGGCGAGTAGCATATCGGTCATTGTTACGTCGTGTCGGCGGTTCCATCTCAAAATTCGGTGTACCTTGCCAATTTCTTTCATAATTACCGAAATGCCCTGTGTTATTATTTTGTGGCTTTTCCGTATTTCTAAGTTCCTCTTCCCGTGTTGGAGCGCGAGTGTCCTCTGAAATATGTAATTCTTGTATCACCTGTGTCAACTGATCTTGTACTTCCCGGATTTCTCTTTTGTACTGTGTATTGATTTGATTTTGATTTTGTCTGAATTTTCTAATTTGTTCATACTCTTCTGTGTCAGTGAAGGCTACGGGTCTTGTGTCATTCAGATCATCATCTACCTTTGTAGATAAGTTAGTGACCTGATCCGAAAGTTCAGCTACTTTCTCCGATAGTGAACACATTTCCTCAGTGTGTTTTTCTGAACCAAGTTTCAGAGTGTCCATTTGTGTTGAAATCGAATCTACTGTGTTCTTTAAGTTTTCCTGAGTTTTTGCCAGTTGCGTAACCGAATCGGTAGATGCAACTGAGTCAATTTTAGCCCACAAGGTCTCATGATTTTCATGAACAATGGTTTGCAGCTCTTTTATGGCTGCTTCGTGATTCTGTAATGCATTTTCATGCCGCGAAAAAATAGGCTGAAAATGCTCACAAATTTGTGTTTTTACATCATTACAGACCTTTTGACATTTCGATTCAATGTTATGTAACTCAGCAGTTAAATCTTCACGTGTTTGTTCGAGAGTTTGTTCCAATGAGTCTAACTTTTGAAGATTTTGTTCCATCGTGTCTAACTTTTTAAGATTTTGTTCCACTGCGTCTAACTGTTGCTGTGTTTGTCTCTGGTGTTGTTCCATTGTGTCTAACTTCTGAAGCTTTTCTCCCATTTGTTGCATTAATTGTAATAACAATGCATTGGTGTCTGAAACATTTTCCTCAGTGCTTTTCGGCAGTGAATTTGCACCGGCAACATTCACATTTTGACAAGCTGAAAATGTGTCTTGACTTACTTGAGAAAACGGTGAGGACGCAAAACCTGAATCTACAGTATTTGCAAAATTGTGTCCTATCATTTCGGATTCCTGAGGCGAGCTGTTGCCGACCGATCGATCGATAATGCTTCCCTGTTCACTACCTGTTTCACTGCCTACGCCATTGTTTGACGCCCGCTCCATTTCCCTATGCACAGTTACCAAATTACTACTTTGAACATTAGTAAATTCATTACTCGGCGGCGCTGATAAGCTACGCTCGTCGTCACTATTATTTCTCAATTTAGCTTGGAGCCTAGTGTTACGTTTTTCACACGCCATTATTGTCACAATATTTCACACGATAACACAGAAAAGCACAATTTGAATAGCAAAAATAAGAGAACACATTAACATAGCACTGAAAATAATATCTAGTTAATTGCAAGCGTAGCTGCGAAATACTTGGTGCAAATCTATATGCATGCCACAACTGTTTTACTGTACAACAATGAAAGACTGCAACTACCAAGGAGATTCTCTCTACAATTACGCGCTAAAGCTACACTAAATACACAAACTACAAGAAAAAATCAGAAGATTCCAGTGAGGTATCCTGGCAGGGTCGCCATATGTAACGTCCCCTTAGAACAATTTGTACAATATGAAACGTCCCCTTAGAACAATTTATACACGACTGTGCTTAACCTGACACACAATAATTTTAGCGCAACGCAATCTGACTATCAAAAATCCCTGCAAAAGAATGGCCCTGAGTAACATTACACTATACCTTTCACAAATAACTTACCTCACAAAAATCTTCATTACTGGAACTACTGCAATACAGCGAGCGCCACTACTGCCAGCTAAATAAAAGATTCAAACTACAGAAGGCACTAACTACTGATAGGGATAGTTAGCAAATGAAAGATATTAATAGAGAACAAACAATGTATTTACCTTAATATTCATAATTGACATCCAGTATTACAAAACTCCGCCATCTCTCTCCCCACATCCACCACTGCTGGCGGCTCACCTCCAAGTGCCCAACGCTACGCGCTGTTCACATCCAGCTGTAGCAGTTCATGACAACAATGGCAGACAACAATGCAAACTAGCCACATACTGCACACAGCACAGCCAGTGATTTTCATATAGAGCGCTACGTGGCATTACCCATATAAAAATCTAAACAGCCTACTTACATAGCTTTAATCACCATAAAGTCCACCAGTGTTCATATGACCTAGTAGAAGGAACCCAAACATCCCCCAGACCAGCATAAAAAGTTGTACAGAAAAATCGATTACGAACCTTCAACTTACAATAAAGAAGAGGGATAAGAGATGAGGTTTTATTAAAACTACTTATTCAAACTCTGCTGTTGCTTCCTCTCTCTCCCGTGTGTCACTATCTCACCGTGGCAAGCGGTGTGTAAATGTGACCAGCGGTCACTTAATAAATCAGCTTTGAGCTACTTGAGGGTGGTGACGGTCGGAGTCATCACAAAAATGCCGACGAACTTCTCTTTCGACACGACAACGCAAGGCCTTACATAAGTTTGAGACCCGATAGAAACTCAGAAAATTTCGTTCGAATCTTATTCCTCATCCATCCGGCACGCGGGCATACAGGCAACACAAGGCCGTCGCACTGAACGGAGATTACGCTGAAAAATAGAATTTTGTAGCCAGAAGAGTGAAGAACTACATGGTGTACTGAATCATGAATAAAACTAACCTGCTTTTACAAAAAAAAAAATGTTGCATTACATGTTGAACGTCCCTCGTAGTATTAAAGTTAAATTTTATGAGATTTTAAATCACCACCCACAATTTATTAGGTTTTACTCGGTTTGGTCTAAGCGGAGGTATTTTATCGGCTGCTCTGTCGTGATCGACAACACTGTTTTTAGGATAGGACGCCCAGAACAGTTTTCACTGCATTTTGTACAACTGTGTGCTGCATCCTGAGGGCACTGGAACAGGTGAGATGGCTTCTTGAGAAGAACTTCCTGATATGCTCAGATTCGCAATGTGCGCTTTTTGCTATAGGTCAAACGATGCAATAAGTTGCAGGATGCTAAACTGTTCTTGCAAAATTTTCTGTTGGGTTCCAGGACACGAAGTGATACGAGGAAACGAACAAGATTACGCTGCTGCTAAGGCTGCTCACTCCCATTCCCATACTTATCCCTGTTCGGCTGTCACCACGTACGTGACCACGTGCTGGAGGGAGGCTCAGTGGCTGGAAGTAAGGAAGGATACTCTGAGGTGCCAAAAGTCATTGGGTGGTGATAAGCGCATACACTTGCGAGCCCAAACCAGCTGCTTAATAGCTTGTTTGTCCGCCTATTCAGGCGACAATTCGTAACTTTAAATAAAGAAAATCAACAATGTAACACTGGAATTTGCTTAATTTTTCAGCTCTTCCAGGAGCTCCCCGACAGAATAGAAGGAGTGAGCCATGAGGAAACTTAAAGAAAATATATACTGTGAGGGCAATGTCAGAATTCCGAGACTATTGAATAGGGGTCGACAAGAGGTGCTCGAACTTACACCACATATAGCTCGAACAGCCCTCATCTTCGCTAGGGTGACCTCCGTCCGTGTCTGCTCCGCTTGCATACCTTTGTTACAACGTCACGTGCCCACAACGCCAACAGACTTCATCCAACTTGGCGGTGGGCAGTTTGGCTTACGCAAGGTATAAAAGGGTAGTACTTTGGCATAGCTGTCATTTTTAATCAGCTGACTCCTCTGAAAGGGTTTCGGACCTGATTATGGCCTTACGACGGGAATTAACAGACTTTGAACGCCTAGTTGTAGCTGGATCTAGACGCCTGGGACATTCCATTTCGTATATCGTTAGGGAATTCAGTATCCATAGTGTCGAGAGTGTGCCGAGAATAAACTGCCGACTTTCTGCGTACACCAACTGAAGAAAGCGTTGCCGCGCATGCGGGGCAGTAGCTAGTCCAATAAATTCTCATAGAATTTCTTCATAGTCTATTTAATTTAGACACATACCTGCAGCAACATCTGATTCGATCATGCCTACAAAATCTCAACACAGCAAACTGCTCAAGATGGCTGACTCACAGCCGCATTAGAACAGTTACGTCCGAATAGCTTCGTAACAAAAGAGGCTATGATCTTTTACTGGTTGATTACGGGAGGGGGGGGGGCGTTCAATAATTAATACAACACATTGTTCTCTGCGAATTTCGGTTGAAAAAGTGCAGAATTTGTTGTGCGACGTACATGAATATTCCCATTTCAGCCCCTACATGAAGTTCAGATAGGTGACGGCTCTTTACGTAGACTCCGAAATAGCGTCTGTAACGGGGAGCCGTTCCAAGCTGGGTGCTGTCACTGGGTTTCTTTTGGCAGAAAACCAGAGAATCGCAGATATCCACAGGCGCTCGCAGACCGTCTAGTGAGACCTGGCAGTCAACAAAAGCACGGTGAGGCGTTGGGTGCGGCGTCTGTCATCATGGCAACAAGGTCGCGCAAACCTGTGTAATCTCCTGCGTGCCGTCCGGCAGCAAAAAGCTTTACTTCCAGCAGTGTTGCAAATGGCGGACACCTCCATTCAAGGTGATCGACGGATTACAATCAAACAACTCGCGGTAGAGCTGGATTCTCTGTTGGTAGTGTTCACTAGATGTCATAGAACTGTTCTTCCTCAACCACGCTACAGCCCGAATCTCGCACCTTTTGACTTAGATCTGTGAGGACCAATGAAGGATGCACTCCATTGGGAAGCAATACGTCGATGTTGGCGAGATTACTGAGCAGCAAAATGTTGGCTCGAAAGTCGACGACTTTTAGGGTGGCAGCATGTGGTTAAAAAATGGTTCAGATGGCTCTGAGCACTATGGGGCTTAACTTCTGAGGTCACTAGTCCCCTAGAACATGGAACTACTTAAAGCTAACTAAGCTAAGGACATCACACACATCGGCAGCAGTCGCGCGGTTCCAGACTGTAGCGCCTAGAACCGCTCGGCCACCCCGGCCGGCTGCAGCATGTGGGCGGATGTCCTCTCAGTAAGGTGGCGTAAGGCTGTCGCACTGAACGGAAATTCTCATGAAACATATGATATTTAACCGAAATAGTGAGGGATAATAGGGTGTATTCGAATGCTGAATAAAAACAACCTGTTCCAGGCAAGAAAATGCTGCGTTACTCATTGAGTGCCCTTCGTATTTAGTAAAGAGAAACCGGGAAACAATGAAGTGTGGTAGCGATTAAAATCGCGCACACTAAGCATCTTTGAAAGAATGCACCGGATCAAGAGTTACTCAGAGTCGCTACTGGGCGATCTATTCGTAATTTGCGACATATTGCGAAAGGCACACTTTTAGTGCGTCAGGGAGATTCAGCTGACCTTTTCGTTGCTTGACTAACACAAACAGTCAGCAGTACATCTTAGCTGCGTGCAGTTACCTCGCCACTTCGGAGGTGATCGGTATAATGTGATGGGCACTGGCAGCCATGCAGCGCAGCCAGGCGCACACAGCACGTGCGCCGGGCGTTTGGCCGTTTAATCTTCGCAATATGAGAATTAAAGAAACAAGCGCCGGCCGGAGAGTGTTAAGAGCTCCGGAGGATGACGTTTCAATTAGGCAGTCGCAGTAATTAGCACGCGCCGGCTGTTTACCCGGGCGCTTACCGGAAACAAAGGCGCGCTTAAGCGCCCGGCGAGCTGCGCCTGAAATTTGCAGCAGCCGCCGGGAGCGTGCGTGCGTGCGTGCGTGCGTGTGTGTGTGTATGCGAGCTGCCAACTCTTGAAGTGGTCGCTGTCAAGTCGCGAGGGACGAGTGCGGATGAGATACCAAAAATTACGACCGCGGTTTTTACAGCCCGTTTATCAGCTAATACCACAAAATCTTTTTCACTCAGTTGCCTGTTCGTTTTATGGCTGTCTTAAAATTTGTGACCTTGTCTATAAGCTCTATTACATTCCTGTAGAACAAGGAGAGCAGTTTTCTGTCGCAAGCAAACGACCGTACAAATCGTGATTTATGTGTGGAAATAAAAAGGATTACCTGAATGTCTCATTGGGATTAAAGAATTTTACGTCTTCGGTGACATAAAATGTTCGACGGAGTTCTTGATTGGATTTTCCTGAAAATAAGTAGACAGAATTTATTTCGATGTGTGATAACGGAATACTGTGTGGGACTTTAGAATAGCAGTTGTGAACTCATGGAGAACCGAAATCAATGTACGGTCTGTTTTCGTGACGCCAGATAATGCTTTTACTTGGAGTATTTACCTCTGCGCGTAAATCACTGTGTTATGATATCCCATGTAACCATCTTCATCGCCAGATTTTGTGGACTCGTGAGGTAACAGACGTCCAGAACAATTGGCAACATATGCCACTGTGGGGATTGTGCGTGTAGTCGTGTGCTAGGACAGCTTCACTCCTCGAATCCTGTGATCACTGCCGCGCGACCGCTACGGTCGCAGGTTCGAATCCTGCCTCGGGCATGGATGTGTGTGATGTCCTTAGGTTACTTAGATTTAAGTAGTTCTAAGTTCTAGGGGACTGATGACCTCAGATGTTAAGTCCCATAGTGCTCAGAGCCATTTCAACCATGTTTTTTTTTTTTTTTTGTGGTTTGGTTTAGAAACGAAGCCCACTTTCATTTGAGTGGGTTCCTCAATAAGCAAAATTTGCGCATTAGGGTGACTGAGAATCCACATTTCGCGATGGAGAAATCTCTTCACCCTTAACAGGTCAATGTGTAGTGTGCAATGTTCAATCACGGAATAACCGATGTGATATTCTTCTATGGCACGGTGACCACCGAACGGTACGTGGAGGTTTTGGAAGATGATTTCATCCCCATTAACCAAAGTGACCCTCATTTCGACAAGATGTGGTTCGTGCTAGTCGGATCTCGACCCCATCGAAGCAGGAGAGTTATTTATTTATTTCATTAACAGTACAGAGTAACCCACCGCGTTGAAAAGTAAGATGGGTCGGATGCTTCTGAATCTAATAGCAAAGACTTCTCATTGTTACAGTCTTATTGGTATACAGTTAATGCTTCTTTTAAATAATACAAAGAACATAATATATAAAGATATCTCTGAGGTTACAGCGAATTGAATGCTTAACAATTGTTAAAGTGGTTCTATATACACTCCTGGAAATGGAAAAAAGAACACATTGACACCGGTGTGTCAGACCCACCATACTTGCTCCGGACACTGCGAGAGGGCTGTACAAGCAATGATCACACGCACGGCACAGCGGACACACCAGGAACCGCGGTGTTGGCCGTCGAATGGCGCTAGCTGCGCAGTATTTGTGCACCGCCGCCGTCAGTGTCAGCCAGTTTGCCGCGGCATACGGAGCTCCATCGCAGTCTTTAACACTGGTAGCATGCCGTGACAGCGTGGACGTGAACCGTATGTGCAGTTGACGGACTCTGAGCGAGGGCGTATAGTGGGCATGCGGGAGGCCGGGTGGACGTACCACCGAATTGCTCAACACGTGGGGCGTGAGGTCTCCACAGTACATCGATGTTGTCGCCAGTGGTCGGCGGAAGGTGCACGTGCCCGTCGACCTGGGACCGGACCGCAGCGACGCACGGATGCACGCCAAGACCGTAGGATCCTACGCAGTGCCGTAGGGGGCTGCACCGCCACTTCCCAGCAAATTAGGGACACTGTTGCTCCTGGGGTATCGGCGAGGACCATTCGCAACCGTCTCCATGAAGCTGGGCTACGGTCCCGCACACCGTTAGGCCGTCTTCCGCTCACGCCCCAACATCGTGCAGCCCACCTCCAGTGGTATCGCGACAGGCGTGAATGGAGGGACGAATGGAGACGTGTCGTCTTCAGCGATGAGAGTCGCTTCTGCCTTGGTGCCAATGATGGTCGTATGCGTGTTTGGCGCCGTGCAGGTGAGCGCCACAATCAGGACTGCATACGACCGAGGCACACAGGGCCAACACCCGGCATCATGGTGTGGGGAGCGATCTCCTACACTGGCCGTACACCACTGGTGATCGTCGAGGGGACACTGAATAGTGCACGGTACATCCAAACCGTCATCGAACCCATCGTTCTACCATTCCTAGACCGGCAAGGGAACTTGCTGTTCCAACAGGACAATGCACGTCCGCATGTATCCCGTGCCACCCAACGTGCTCTAGAAGGTGTAAGTCAACTACCCTGGCCAGCAAGATCTCCTGATCTGTCCCCCATTGAGCATGTTTGGGACTGGATGAAGCGTCGTCTCACGCGGTCTGCACGTCCAGCACGAACGCTGGTCCAACTGAGGCGCCAGGTGGAAATGGCATGGCAAGCCGTTCCACAGGACTACATCCAGCATCTCTACGATCGTCTCCATGGGAGAATAGCAGCCTGCATTGCTGCGAAAGGATATACACTGTACTAGTGCCGACATTGTGCATGCTCTGTTGCCTGTGTCTATGTGCCTGTGGTTCTGTCAGTGTGATCATGTGATGTATCTGACCCCAGGAATGTGTCAATAAAGTTTCCCCTTCCTGGGACAATGAATTCACGGTGTTCTTATTTCAATTTCCAGGAGTGTAATTTGTTGGTACATAGTTGATGAGAATATAATTTATACAACGCAAATGTCAAAGAAAAATTAAGAAAAAAGAAAATGTAACATAATGAATAAGAATAATTTGTAAAATATAGAGGGAAGTGGTATGCTCTATTTGGATGAGTAATACAGTCTAAGTAGCATTTTGTTTACTGATGGCCTATTTCTATCTATTTCAGATGAGAAGGTCTCGGTACAACCTCGAGCTATTCTCATCTGAAATGATTTGCACTAATGTTTGTTTACAAAGATTATGCAGATTAAATGGTGATTGACACTTCATACATGGAATACATGAATTTTAGCTTCACATGAGAAATACACTTATTTTTGTAACTTGTTAGTTGAAATAGAATATAGTTCATTGCTACTTGAATGCATTATTCCTTAAAGAACTTAATGCATTTCTGATATACGAAATTAATTGATTATAGCTTTCAACAGAGAAGAGATTATACTTCTGTCTGCACACAATAAGACGCGCAATACATTACTGCTTGTGTGCAGAATACTTTAAACACAGTGCAGGATACCACTGGGCAGGAGGAGCCTCGGAATAAAAGCTCTTCGAGCCTTCTCCTCCATAGCGACATTACCTTATTACTACAGTCTTAGTATGCGGTGCCGGTGTTTATTTGTTTTATGATTGTTGTGTTGTTTGTGACTGTGTGGTGGCATGCCGTGTCATACATTGTTGGTTTTGGTCCCTTACATGTTGATCCCTTCTGAGTGATGTTCACTTAGTGTTCCTTCCTCGGTTTCGGAATCTGTGGTCGTGTTCGTGTCCACCCATGTGGTTTGTTGTGTTGTTTGTGCCTGTCTACGCTTCCTTCCATATGGGTTTTGGCGCTTGTATTCTTCGTGCAGAGTGTTCGATACAATATTGGCTACGCTATTTCTTGTCTTCCTGTCATCGGGTTTACACATTACTCTGGCGATGTCATTGTCGTACTGTATAGGTTTCACTTGTGCTATCGTGTTGCACAGCAGTGTGACATGTTATGGTGTCCCAGTTTCTCCGCATACCCATACTTCATCGTTAGTTAGTCCCATACGGTTTAAATGTACCGGATACGGCCCGTGTCCTGTCAGGAAATGGACCATCCCCCGGGTTGTGTCGACATGTTTGAGTTGTAGTCTTTCGTGTACATCTGGACAGAAAGTGTGTACTCGGCGACCGTTATCGGACGTATCCCACCCTCTCTGCCATGTCTGAATCCTCCATTGTTTCGTTTGTGTTTTGTTCATAATGTTGGTTCCCGTAATTTCGGTGAATTTATCGAACCTGTCCCTCTTAAGCCAGTAAAGTGCAGCTTTGTAAGGCATTGTTATGTCTATAGGGCAGGTCCCCATCACAATGCAAAGTGCCTCTAGTGACGTGGTGTTGCAGGCTGCGCTCATTCTCAGGGGTACACAACGTTGACCTCGTCATGCAATTGTCTTGTTAGTCTGTATGTTCAGTCTGTGAGCCCAAGCGCTTGCGGCGAAGTATGCGATGGACTCAACTATCCCAATGTTGTAGGTTCTTATCGTCTTGCGACCGAACCGCCGAATCTTTCCATCAGTAAATGGGGTATGTTCTCAACTGACTCGGTTGTTTTAACCCCCTCCACTGACGGAATGATCCGCTTCCTAATTCCGTATGTATAAAACCAATACGGACTCATAGCTGTCACGCCTTTGCGTTTATTGCTACGTATTTTAACTGTAAATAGCTCAGTCCTAATGGTAAGAGGTAGTAGTGAATTCACGTTGTTAATATTTGAATAGAGCACAGCTGCCACAAGCTCAGCTCACTTTTACTCCACTCCTACCCTCGCCATTGCACCACATTAACTAGGTGCTACGTGGACCTTGCTAAATTCACTTGCGTATACAATTTTGACCGTTACTCGCCAGTATTTACCTAATGATTAGTACACTCCTAACTGGACTATTTCCCTAAGAGCTGTGATGATTGAACGGGTTCGATCCACGGCCTACAGTGCCCTACAGTTCACACGGTAACACTGCCTACCTGACCCACTTAACTTGGTAGTGAGCTTATGTATGCAATCACCACGGCTAGCAGCAGTGGGTAATCCTATCAACAAGACGAGAGCAGCAGGCTTACCGTCGAATCCTCCTGAAAATACTTATAACTACGGTCGCCAGCTCTGAAGGAGCAAAAGAATAAATCAATTTTTTGGCTGGTTTCAAAGTGAAACGGCTTGAGTTGAATTTAAACTTAATTCTGAATATTATTATTTCTGATCATTCTAGATGATTCTACAAAGCAAATACTCTCTCAATTCCTGTGAGTTGGCTTGGTAATTACTACCAAGACAGTTTATGCAACTTGGGTTAACAAAATTCTATCCTTCAGCTTATTTAATGATTCTTTGGACAATTGATACAGAATTAGTTAAGTGACTTTATTTGAAAGGTTACTCAGAAAAATTTAAGTAACTATAAATAGGCGACTCATTCTGGTGTGACCATTGCTCTTTTCAACATTCTTATACGCTAAAGTATTCTACAACCAAAAGAATTGTAAATGAAAGAGGCGATGGTGGCCTCAGTCTGATTTCACTATACTATGTTTGAGGTTACTACACTTTACAATGAACAACAAGTGTCGTAATTTTACTCATTACTATATTCTGTCCTCTGCACTTGCATAAATGAAAACTGGTATTCTCCTTTTACATGTATACAAAGTTCGACTTAACAATTGCAAGCAGTCTTGCCTTGGGTAGATGTGTCGGTGCTGGTGGTGAGATGCACGTGGCTAACGCAGCTCTTCACGCCTCATGCCCTTAATGGCGGCTGGAACTACGAGCTGTAGCACTCGTATAAGCTACTGCACATCCGCCATGAAATCTGGGCGCAGGAACTCTTACAATCAGCCCCAGTGGCATAGAGGCGGCTTCGACAACCATTCGTCACGTTCTACTCCACAAACGGCGACGATATTCGCCTCTTCGCTGTTGCACAATCACTTTTGCGTGAGCACAGTTACGCACGTCCGATCACGTCAACACTCCCCAGGCCATTCCATTGTTCAGTCCCTGTGTCTCCAGCTACCCCTAGCTACGCTCGTATCACCAAGAGTGGGGGCGTTCCCCTACCACCTTTTTACCGAAATCATTTAGTATTTAAGAATATTTATATTTATTACCCTGGAGTTCATACCAGTCATAATGATTTACTACTAGCGCTTTACAACATTAAATTATATAGTAATAACTTATAATTACCAAGAAAAAGAATACATTTGACTCCGAGAGCTTAGTGCATTGTCTGACAGGTAGCGCTAATTCCCAGTTTCGCCAATAGATGGCATGAGGGTGCACTCCCTGGCAGTCTCACACAAGCGCGCCCGTTTCCGACGTGTGGGCTCCAAATTACTGTCAGCCCACCATCATTTCAGTTCCGTTACAGTCTTAATAGGTCATTTGTACTGAGTTGTGTTTAGTCTTGCTAGTTTGTGCATAATTTTGGAGACTTTGTCAATTGTCAGTTTTATATCATGGTTGAAAGTCTGTTTTTCGTCTAGATGCAGTCCGAAATAACGTGTTACTTTCTTCTTCTGTATGCTTGAATTGTCTAATTTTAGAATTGGATTCCTCTGTAGTGTACCTCTGAGCAGTAAATATACGGTTTTGTTGGGAGTTATTTGTAATTTATTGTATTTGCACCAATTGTTAATTTTCTGTAGCAGTTGCGTGCCTGTTGTCTCTAGTGCTGCTCTCGAGTTGGCTGACACCTCTATGAGCGGGTCATCTGCGTAAGCCGCCACACCTCTTACCCTGTCGTCACTGTCCAGGGTTCAGCAAGGGCTCGATTGCGATATCCCAGAATACTGATCCGCAGATCAGGCCCTGTAGACATCCCTTTCTTATTCTCTTTGACCAGCCCTCCACTCCGCCACTCTGCCTCTGCAGTAATCGAGGAGGCTATTGTAGAGGGAAGCTGATAGCCTCATTTCCCTTAACCGGGCGAAGAGGGACGGCCACCACAAGTTGTCAAAAACCCCGGCTATGTCGATTAGCATGGGGTCCGAGTATTTGTCGCTGAAGCTATTTGTAACTGTCAGTGCTTGGTTGACGGCGTCTTCTGTTGATCTACCTTCCCTGAAGCCGAACTGATGGGGCGTTAAGCCGACGACGCGCCTGTGCGATTCTAAACGGTCACACAGGTGCCTTTCCTGTACCTTGCCCAGAGTGTTTAAGAGACAGATCGGTCGGTACGTATTGGGGTCTGTTGGCTCTATGTCTTGTGATTTCCTGATTATTACTACATTAGCAGTTTCCCAGAGGTTTGGATTTCTGCCAGTTAGCAGTGCCTCGTTGAACATGTTAGTAATCTAAGGTGTGATTTGTGTTACTGTTTGTTTCAATGTTTCTCAAAGTATTTTGTCTGGGCCAGGTGCTTTTCAGTTTTTGAGCCTGCTGATTGCCGTCGCGACTTCTTCCTGCGCGAGTGGCATGGTTACACTGTCACAGACGTGTGGTTGCCTCACGCTCCCCCTTAGGTCAGCGTGGTGTCGCTCGTCATGTGTGGGGTCGCCATCCGGTAGAAGCCTGTTCAGGAGATATTCCGCTGTGCTTCTCCATCCTCTGGTCATTGTGCCGTCAGCTCGTTTTAGTGTTGACAGAACTGTCAGTGTCTTAACCCGTTCTGTTTCTATCTTGAATGGTTGTCTCGAGATGTCGTTCTGTAGCTGGGTTTTTACAAAATTGGTTCAATAGTCTTGCCTTGTTGTCTTTAGTTGTTTTTGTATTTCCGCTTAGCATCACGATATAGATCAAGTCTTATCTGTCTTTCAGGAGTTGTCTTTGCTTGTTTGTAGTACTTTCTTTTGTCCCCTGAATCCTTCCATAGTCTTGCCAGTTATGTCGACCACGGTTGTTTCTGTCCCCACCGAGATTTTGGGCGTGGTGTAGCTGCTTCCTGTGCTCTTTGTAGGACTTCCGTCAGTACATGCGTTTTGTAATCAATACTGCCTTGAACACTGTGTAGCGACAACGCCTCAAAAATATCTCGAACTTTTTGCCAGTCGGCTCTTCCTATGAGTAAATGCTGCGGTTCGTGGTCCATGTTATGTGTATTGACACATCTGTGCGTGGTTATGACGATTGCTTTGTGGTCGCTGTGTGTGGCTCTGTCTAATACCGTCCATGTATTGACTAGTGGATATCAGTTACAATGAGCAGCCTTTTTCTTTCTGAGTGTCGTGTAATGTCTCTTATTTTGTCTAAGAAAGGTTCTATATCATGCGAGTACTGAGCGTAAAGAGGCGACATGAGCCATACATCCTGTCCGTCTATTATTTCTGCTGTGGCAATGTGTTCAGAGCAAAACTGGGTGATCTGCGTTACTATGAGGTTTTTATTAACTACTATTATCGCGGCTATCGCGTTTGGTGTTCCAGCTATCGTGATGTAATGTGAGGGGACCCCTGAAATTTTCCCGCCTCGCAGAAAAAGGTTCCTGAACGCAGGCGATGTCTGATTTTGTTTCTTCTAAGAGCCTACGTAGTTCCATGTTTACTAGGGTACTGCCCTGGCAATTTAGTTGTATTACCTTCAGAAGGGATATCTAGTAAAGGAAAAACACTTGAATAAATGATGACTAACTGAAAACCTCAGCTGCCAACAGGTGTTGTTGATATACGTCGATGTGGACAGCTGAAAATGTGTGCCCCGACCGGAACTCGAACCCGGGATCTCCTGCTTACATGGCAGACGCTCTATCCATCTGAGCCACCGAGGACACAGATGAATAGCGCGACTGCAGGGACTTATCCCTTGCACGCTTCCCGTGAGACTCACATTCCCAACTGTCCACAATTCTACATATGTATTGTAACTTATAGATATTTGGCCAACCACTCATTACTCGCGCACGCTTTGACGATTCCCGTAAGAGTTTGGGCAACTTGTGCGCATTCGCGCAGACGAAGGCCAATGGCTGGGTAGCCTTTAACTATATATACGAAGACAGTAACTTGGGAATGTGAGTCTCACGGGAAGTGTGCTAGGGATAAGTCCCTGCAGTCGCGCTATTCATCTGTGTCCTCGGTGGCTCAGATGGACAGAGCGTCTGCCATGTAAGCAGGAGATCCCGGGTTCGAGTTCCGGTCGGGGCACACATTTTCAGCTGTCCACATCGACGTATATCAACAACTCCTGTCGGCAGCTGAGGTTTTCAGTTAGTCATCATTTATTCCAGGGAAAAGCTGCACGGTCATCAACAGTAACTGTTCTTTCGAGAACAAGTTACTGTCTTCGAAAAACACTTGGGTGTGGTTTCTTTAAAATCCAGAAACACACGTTCATGTGCCCTCACGAAGTCGTTGTATACTTTCTTTAGGTTTAGGCCCTCTCGCCTCCGCGCACATGCCTCCCCTAGAAGCTTACGTAGCTCTTTGGGGTTCGTTGGCAGATTATCAACTCTTAGGATCATCCTGTCAGTTTGTTCTGTTGTTGGAAAGCATATTTTTTCCTCGTTTTCGTGCTTAGTTCGTAGGGCAGAGCTGTTTGAAATATAACCTTGTTTTCTAGTCTGCTAAGTCGTAGGTTAACTTCTAAGTTTTCGTAGTTTACGTAATTAACGGTATTGAGCTTGGGGTCTTTGGTTGTATCTGGTTGGTGTTCTCGACTGTTTGTTTGTTGCTCCGATTTCGAGTAATTTTGTAGTGCAGCACGTCTTTCCTGATTTATGGTTTCTGGTTGTATGGAGTTCGATGTGTTTTCGCTGAACATTTCCCCTGATAGTGACTTATTGTTTTTCATCTCTACTGGGGACTTGTTCGTAAAATGTGACTGTTGTCTGTCCGTTTCTGGGGTGTTTGTGTCTGGTGTTTTTCCGGTGCAGGATGTGCCTTTCTGTTCAGCTACATTACTGTTTTGTTTTTCGTAGTGACTGTGTGCGCTACCCCCGTAGACAAAACGAACTGGTGTAATATAGAGTCTACATTTGGTTGTATCATATTCTACTTGTTACGCGGGTAGTGAGCAATTCTCCTTGTTTGTGTTTGCCTGTGGCGTTGGATTTCTTGTGAACTCAGTGACATCTTCATTGTGAGGATGTTCAAGGACGTCGCTGTATTGCTCTGTACTACCTCGCAGTATTTCGTCTTCCAGTTCGTCAACTCCTAAAAGGAGACCAGCCTGTAAGATGGCCCAATCAAACACGTGATGTTTCAGGTGCCTGACAACCTCATCTTCTATTGCACCCTGCTTGCACATATCGTCTATATAGTCGGTAATGCTGAAGTACTTGCACTGTATTGTCTCCCAGCACTGAGGCATTACATTAGTACCGGTATGTGCATTTGAGGGTTGTAACATCCCCATGTGTTGCCGCCAGGAAACGACTTGCCGCCAGCTTCTCATCCTAGTCGACGGCGATTTGTACCTTTGCCTGTTTGTGTTATTGGTTACGTCTGATCCTGCGTGTGTTAGGGTTCAAAAAATGGTTCAAATGGCTCTGACCGCTATGGGACGTAACATCTGAAGTCATCAGTCCCCTAGAACTTAGAACTACTTAAACCTAACTAACCTAAGGACATCACACACATCCACGCCCGAGGCAGGATTCGAACCTGCGACAGTAGCGGTCGCGCGGTTCCAGACTGAAGCGCCTAGAACCGCTCGGCCACACCGGCCGGCGCCCTGTTGCCCTTTGGTCCTGTTTCAAATTTTATTTTAACCTCGTTATCGAACTCGTCTTTAGTAATGTGTTCACCCAGGTTTATTTCGTAGAGGTCATCTAAGAATTCCCGGTGAGTTAACTATGTTGAGACATGCTGCACTGCCAGCAGGGGTCTGAACTTCTTGGGTTCTTTACATCTAATGTCCTTAAACTGCGCAGCTTTTTCTATTATCTTATTCTTGTCTACTTGTGAGTTTGTTTCAATTATTACGGTGTTTGCTGTTGACCTGATTGATTTTATTTTTAATTTGTCTTGCTTGGGGTTCATAGTTTTAGTGATCGTTACTCTATTGGTTCTCGCAACTTGGTTGGTTTCTGATTAAGAGAAAAGTGTGAAGAAGTGTTTAGCTTTTGTTTGTTGAATGCGTTCCTGTACTTTGCTTTCAGGTTTTGCAATCGGACTGGCAGCCGCAACCGCTGCAAATGAGAGTGGGAGGGGTTTGTTTTCTGACTTTAATCTCTGATTTGCGGATTTGAGTTCCGCTATTTATTATTCCAGGCGCTGAATGCGTTCCTCGGCATCTGGTGTTTGCCCGTAATGTTTTAATACTCCATTAGTAGTGTAGCACTTGACACAATCACGTCGATTAAATATTTGGGCGTAACATTGCAGAGCGATATGAAGTGGGACAAGCATGTAATGGCAGTTGTGGGGAAGGCGGATAGTCGTCTTCGGTTCAATGGTAGAATTTTAGGAAGATGTGGTTCAAAAAAAATGTTCAAATGTGTTTGAAATCTTATGGGACTTAACTGCTAAGGTCATCAGTCCCTAAGCTTACACACTACTTAACCTAAATTATCCTAAGGACAAACACAAACACAAACACCCATGCCCGGGGGAGGACTCGAACCTCCGCCTGGACCAGCCGCACAGTCCATGACTGCAGCGCCTTAGACCGCTCGGCTAATCATACGCGGCAGATGTGGTTCATCTGTAAAGGAGACCGCTTATAAAACACTAATACGACATATTCTTGAGTACTTCTCGAGCATTTGGGATCCCTATCAGGTCAGATTGAGGGAGGACATAGAAGCAATTCAGAGGCGGGCAGCTAGATTTGTTACTGGTAGGTTTGATCATGACGCGAGTGTTACGGAAATGCTTCAGGAACCCGGGTGGGAGTCTCTGGAGGAAAAGGAGGCGTTCTTTTCGTGAATCGCTACTGAGGAAATTTAGAGAACCAGCATTTGAAGCTGACTGCAGTACAATTTTACTGCCACCAACTTATACACTCCTGGAAATTGAAATAAGAACACTGTGAATTCATTGTCCCAGGAAGGGGAAACTTTATTGACACATTCCTGGGGTCAGATACATCACATGATCACACTGACAGAACCACAGGCACATAGACACAGGCAACAGAGCATGCACAATGTCGGCACTAGTACAGTGTATATCCACCTTTCGCAGCAATGCAGGCTGCTATTCTCCCATGGAGACGATCGTAGAGATGCTGGATGTAGTCCTGTGGAACGGCTTGCCATGCCATTTCCACCTGGCGCCTCAGTTGGACCAGCGTTCGTGCTGGACGTGCAGACCGCGTGAGACGACGCTTCATCCAGTCCCAAACATGCTCAATGGGGGACAGATCCGGAGATCTTGCTGGCCAGGGTAGTTGACTTACACCTTCTAGAGCACGTTGGGTGGCACTGGATACATGCGGACGTGCATTGTCCTGTTGGAACAGCAAGTTCCCTTGCCGGTCTAGGAATGGTAGAACGATGGGTTCGATGACGGTTTGGATGTACCGTGCACTATTCAGTGTCCCCTCGACGATCACCAGTGGTATATGACCAGTGTAGGAGATCGCTCCCCACACCATGATGCCGGGTGTTGGCCCTGTGTGCCTCGGTCGTATGCAGTCCTGATTGTGGCGCTCACCTGCACGGCGCCAAACACGCATACGACCATCATTGGCACCGAGGCAGAAGCGACTCTCATCGCTGAAGACGACACGTCTCCATTCGTCCCTCCATTCACGCCTGTCGCGACACCACTGGAGGCGGGCTGCACGATGTTGGGGCATGAGCGGAAGACGGCCTAACGGTGTGCGGGACCGTAGCCCAGCTTCATGAAGACGGTTGCGAATGGTCCTCGCCGATACCCCAGGAGCAACAGTGTCCCTAATTTGCTGGGAAGTGGCGGTGCGGTCCCCTACGGCACTGCGTAGGATCCTACGGTCTTGGCGTGCATCCGTGCGTCGCTGCGGTCCGGTCCCAGGTCGACGGGCACGTGCACCTTCCGCCGACCACTAGCGACAACATCGATGTACTGTGGAGACCTCACGCCCCACGTGTTGAGCAATTCGGCGGTACGTCCACCCGGCCTCCCGCATGCCCACTATACGCCCTCGCTCAAAGTCCGTCAGCTGCACATACGGTTCACGTCCACGCTGTCGCGGCATGCTACCAGTGTTAAAGACTGCGATGGAGCTCCGTATGCCACGGCAAACTGGCTGACACTGACGGCGGCGGTGCACAAATGCTGCGCAGCTAGCGCCATTCGACGGCCAACACTGCGGTTCCTGGTGTGTCCGCTGTGCCGTGCGTGTGATCATTGCTTGTACAGCCCTCTCGCAGTGTCCGGAGCAAGTATGGTGGGTCTGACACACCGGTGTCAATGTGTTCTTTTTTCCATTTCCAGGAGTGTACTTCGATAATCGTCCCGAGCTCGAGTCTCGGTCCAGCACACAGTTTTAATCTGCCAGGGAGTTTTATTTGGATGAGCAAGTAGTTACAGATTTCCGTTCAGTTTTTTAAGTCCCATCAAGTCATTGTGTATATTTTGATTTTTTTCCTTATTCTTTATCTACTATTTTAAATCGAAAGGGATTTTTTGACCATGGCACCATTCGTGAAAACCGCCGTGAAAAGTGTCCTTCGGAATCCACCTGAAGTATGAAGAAAAAAGGCAGGGGGTGTGTTCGTGCTTCGTTTTGAGGATAAAGTAGAAGTCATGGTGGTAAAGTGGAGTGACAGTTCCACTGTGACAGTAGGTACGAACAATGGCACTATCGAGCCTTTGCATTCGATAAAGAGGTGCAGTCCGAAAAAAAAGGTATTTCTCTCTCCCTGTGTAGGGTAATATCTCAGTACTGTCAGAATATGGGTGACGTTGATTTACACGATAATTCTATCGTTAATTACAGAACTCGAATAAGAGGCAAGAAAAGGTGGTGGTCCCTCTTCACCAACTTGATAAACAGTGTAACTGTCAATTTATGGAACATACACAATCTTGCAAATGAGGAACATATGTCACAACTTGAATTTCGATCACACTTATGCATTACTCCAATGAAATCAGAAGATACTACAGCCGAGAATGGAGGAAATAGAGAAACCGCAACGCTTCAGGACAAAGGGAACTCCACTTAAAGACTCCCCTCCGAAAGCTCTCTTTCGAAAGAAGTACGCTATGATGATGTAGGCCACACAATAATAGAGGAGGAAAATAAAGCAAGAAGAAGATGTAGGTTATGTAAAACTAAAACAACTTACTAGTGTAGAAAATGTATTGTGCGTCGCCATTCAAAGTATTTAAAAAAAATTCATGAGATAATAAAATAAAGCTGCTCCTAGTCCCAAAGTTGCGTAATTGCAACATTTTGCTGTACTTTAATTGGGGCGTGTCTATTTCTTTTTTGTATATTTATGTCTATATTAGTATACAATTAGATCAAATAAGCATCTTATATGTAAAAAATCGTATTATTTTAATGCCTGGCCCTTAAGGGATTAAATCTTTAATATAACTGTGCTACAAATGATGTAAACATAAGAAGTCAGTAGTATTAACCGAAGAGAAGGGAAGGAACAAGAAATAAAATTGGTTCTAACGGGTACTGATTTTCCTATCCTTGCGTTTGAACGCTAGCAGACTACCAATTACGCTACAAGTATTACAAGCTGTAAGTGTTACGTAATTTAAGATAAAACGTCATGTTCTGTAATCCACAACGATAGAAGTTGCAATTTCATACAGCCATGTTTATCAGTCCTTTCGCCTTGTGGAATTCGGAAAAACCTGCTATCAGTTTCTGCCTACTAATTGTAGTTTATTGCAAAATACTGCGGTACTCTTCACCCCAGAAAAATTGACACCTTGTGTTACGCTCTTAATTTGATTTAAAATAAGTCTGTGTGCTTGCAATACCCATATATGCTAAGATAAGTCTTAATTAGATCAATAATTCTCCGAATTACTCTCATGTCCTACTTGGGTACAAAATGGCTGCCTTGTTACACGTGACGCACATCTGACCAATGGCAGCGCTCAGTTTTCAGCAATCCCGACATAAAAGGTTATCACCACTGTCTTTATTCAGAGCTAATCCAGACATAAAATGTTATCGTTACTATCTTTATTCAGAGCTTTAAATTCGCAATTTACATGCAATATTTTTACATAGGAGGAAGACAACGGAAGAAATGCACTGCCATAATTTTAGCTGCTAAGAGGCACTGCAAGTACTTTGTAAGAAATATTGAAGCTACATATCTTTGTGTGGCGGAAGAACAGCTTGTAACAGCGGTTGGTACAGCCCTGCCCACCCAGCGCGCGACTCGCTGAATCACTCACGCAGAGCCGCGTAGCGGAATTATTCGGAGTTCACAGACACCAATTTTAAGCCTGAGAAAGCTTGTAAAGCAGGGGACGAGGTACTGGCGGAAGTAAAGCTGTGAAGACGGGGCGCGAGTCGTGCTTGGGTAACTCAGTTGGTAGAGCACTTGCCCGCGAAAGGCAAAAGTTCCGAGTTCGAGTCTCGGTCCGGCACACAGTTCTAATCTGCCAGGAAGTTTCACCTAAAGCCTGGTTTACAACGGAGCGAATGGAAGCGAACACCCGCGAATGAGCATCTGCAGAAAATTCACTAACATTCGCTTGTATATGGATAGAATCGTTTATACTAAAGGGAACGGAAGAGAACACGAGGTAGCGAGCATTGCCTATGAACGCTGTGTTATTAGTTTTTAGTTTTTGGAGCTAATATTCGGCATACAAGATACAACTCTATCTTGTTAGAGCCACAATGCGAAACTTTGCTATTCAGTGAGGATTATTTAGCATGGCGAGCAGACTGCTCTTGACGGAGTATGCAGAATGGCACAGGGGAGGAAGTATATAAGTGTCTCATTCGTGTGGAAGCGTGACATGCGTGGAGATTGTGCGCTTTACATGGAATTGCAGCTCCATCTCTCCTTAGAACTGGTCCAAAATTTTCCTTGTATGTCGGCTTCCATTTTTCTCTGTCTTTTCTTTACCTCTGAAGGGAAATTTATAAACAGAACACTAATTACCGGCGTCGAGCATCGTCTCAAGAGGTGACACAACTAGCGTTTCCACTAGTCGTGTAAGGTCTAATAGTCATATTCTTTTTTTTTATTTTTTTATGAAACAAATAATGTCTAGTGGCGGAAGAGGGCGGTTGCTCTCTGTAGTAAAAAAATCTGAGTGAAGGGATCGACAACGAACTTCAACGGGCGACATGAGACATCCGCTACGACCAAACACAACGAAGAATAATAAGCAAAATGAAAAAAAAAGTGGCAAAACGCACGCTTCGTGACCCAAAGAGGCGGGATCAAATCCCGTTCAGATCACAACTTTTTCACTATGATTTTTACCCGAGCATTCACGTGTCACATATGATGTAGTGGTCACGAAAGACATGTAGTCCGGATTCCACGTTAAACTGCAGCTCTCCATTTTCCAGTTAGGTAACTGGGAAAGGTTAGGGACACGTAAGTAGCTGCAGTGGCGTCCAGCTGAAAGACCTGCAACAGAGGCAGAATTCTCTTCTGCTCGTGCTTGTTAGCATGTTTGCTCCGGTGAAAATCTGGCTTAAACTATACAAACATTTTTTTTAGTAACTTCATATGTTGTTGTTGTTGTGGTCTTCAGTCCTGAGACTGGTTTGATGCAGCTCTCCATGTTACTCTATCCTGTGCAAGCTTCTTCATCTCCCAGTACCTACTGCAACCTACATCTTTCTGAATCTGCTTAGTGTATTCATCTCTTGGTCTCCCCCTACGATTTTTACCCTCCACGCTGCCCTACAATACTAAATTGGTGATCCCTTGATGCCTCAGAACATGTCCTACCAACCGATCCCTTCTTCTGGTCAAGTTGTCCCACAAACTTCTCTTCTCCCCAATCCTATTCAATACTTCCTCATTAGTTATGTGATCTACCCATCTAATCTTCAGCATTCTTCTGTAGCACCACATTTCGAAAGCTTCTATTCTCTTCTTGTCCAAACTATTTACCGTCCATGTTTCACTTCCATACATGGCTACACTCCAAACAAATACTTTCAGGAATGACTTCCTGACACTTAAATCTATACTCGATGTTAACAAATTTCTCTTCTTCAGAAACGCTTTCCTTGCCATTGCCAGTCTACATTTTATATCCTCTCTACTTCGACCATCATCAGTTATTTTGCTCCCCAAATAGCAAAACTCCTTTACTACTTTAAGTGTCTCATTTCCTAATCTAATACCCTCAACATCACCCGACTTAATTCGACTACATTCCATTATCCTCGTTTTGCTTTTGTTGATGTTCATCTTATATCCTCCCTTCAAGACACTATCCATTCCGTTCAACTGCTCTTCCAAGTCCTTTGCTGTCTCTGACAGAATTACAATGTCATCGGCGAACCTCAACGTTTTTATTTCTTCTCCATGGATTTTAATACCTACTCCGAATTTTTCTTTTGTTTCCTTTACTGCTTGCTCAATATACAGATTGAATAGCATCGGGGAGAGGCTACAACCCTGTCTTACTCCGTTCCCAACCTCTGCTTCTCTCTCATGCCCCTCGACTCTTATAACTGCCATCTGGTTTCTATACAAATTGTAAATAGCCTTTCGCTCACTGTATTTTACCCCTGCCACCTTTAGAATTTGAAACAGAGTATTCCAGTCAACATTGTCAAAAGCTTTCTCTAAGTCTACAAATGCTAGGAACGTAGGTTTGCCTTTCCTTAATCTTTCTTCTAAGATAAGTCGTAAGGTCAGTATTGCCTCACGTGTTCCAGTATTTCTACGCAATCCAAACTGATCTTCCCAGAGGTCGGCTTCTACTAGTTTTTCCATTCGTCTGTAAAGAATTCGTGTTAGTATTTTGCTGCTTTGGCTTATTAAACTGATTGTTCGGTAATTTTCACATCTGTCCACACCTGCTTTCTTTGGGATTGGAATTATTATATTCTTCTTGAAGTCTGAGGGTATTTCGCCTGTTTCATACATCTTGCTCACCAGATGGTAGAGTTTTGTCAGGACTGGCTCTCCCAAGGCCGTCAGTAGTTCCAATGGAATGTTGTCTACTCCGGGGGCCTTGTTTCGACTCCGGTCTTTCAGTGCTCTGTCAAACTCTTCACGCAGTATCGTATCTCCCATTTCATCTTCATCTACATCCTCTTCCATTTCCATAATATTGTCCTCTAACTTCATATCGACAGTTCAATTCTTCCACATGTAATTCTGATAATAGCGGCTAACAGAGAAAATAAAATCATGGCAGTGTTTGATGTCACAGACGACTTCTATCAGTGAGGATTTGTAAATTAAATGTGTCTTTCAATACATTTTATAACAATTCCTGTAGGCCATTTCTTACAGTAATGTTTGAATCTTGTACACTTAACTATCAGTGAAAGTTCTTAGCTTATTCCATGTACTCCTCATAAAAATGAGAAGTTTCTCTTGACTAACAAAATCAAAAATTTTTCTTGCACCAGAAACAGCTGAGAAAGGAAAAATTGATGCAGTCAGGCACTTCGCAGTAACCACTAGTTTTATTCTAGACAGAACTGAGATGGAATCAGAAAGGGTCCCGGGCGTTTTTCTGCATATTTCGCTGCATACCAAGTATGCTTGATCAAATTCGTAAAGCGCGGAGAAGAAAACTGATAATGCCGAAATTACTGGAGATTAAGAATACTGTTCCGTTGATAAACATGAAATAAGAGAGAGGTATCGGAAATGACGTTTCTGATAATTTCCTGAAAAATGCTTTCCGCTGTCGAATAAATTCTTTATCTATAGGTTGAATAGCACAGTAGTTCCAGGCGGAATCCACATTACATATACAGATTTTTCTTCATCCTCCACTAAAACAGAGTGCCGTCAAGTCCACATCATGAATCCAACAAAAGCAACGAATTAGTTTCTGCAGCTGGTAGGAATACGTCTCGAACGAAATGTTGAAATTTATTCTTTCCCATTTTTCCAGATTTTGATACGCCGATTACAAGATTTTTGTTTTAGTCCTAATTTGCCTTGCAGTTCTTGAAGACAGATATACAGCTGCAGAAACATTACGCCACTCATACTTGTCACTGGCATTCGTTGATTGGGCAAGGGAAACCTTCGTTTTTACCCCTAAATGATAAAGTGCGGTGTGCAATCAGTTCTTTCACGAAACCTGACTTGATCAACGTTATAAACAGCAGTTGCGGGCATAACAGCAAGTTTCCCCGAATTGCTCTTCAACAGTGTAAAGCAAGAAATTGTTTAAAATATCAAAGTAGGCCTGTACTGTGATAGTGCCACGCGAAACAGTAAGGGGTGCAAGCCCCCTCAACAACACCAACGCCTCCGAATTTTACGCCTGACACTACACACGTTGGCATATGACGTTCAGCGGGCATTCCCCATACCCACACGCTGTTATCGTATCGCCACATTGTGTACCGTGATTCGACAATGGACAGAACGTTTTTCCACTGTTCAATCGTCCAATGTTTACGCTTCTTACACCAAGCGAGACGTCGTTTGGCATTTGCCGGCATGATGTGTGTCTTATGAACAGCCGCTCGACCATGAAATCCAAGTATTCTCACCTCCCGCCTGTCATAGTACTTGCAGGGGGTCCTGATGCAGTTTGCACTTCCTGTGTGATGGTCTGGATAGATGTCTGCCTCTTACACATTATGACCTTCTTCAACTGTCGGCGTCCACTGTCAGCCAACAGACGAGATCGGCCTGTAAGCTTTTGTGATGTACGTGCCCCTTCACGTTTCCACTTCACTATCACATCGGAAACAGTGGACCCAGGGATGTTTAGGGGTGTGGAAATCTCGCGTACAGACGTATGACACAAGTGATACCCAATCACCTACACAAGTTCGAAGTCCCTGAGTTCCGCAGAGCACCCCCTTCCGCTCTCTCACGATGTCTCATGACTACTCAGGTCGCTGATATGGAGTACCTGGCAGTAGGTGGCAGCACAATGCACCTAATATGAAAAACATATGTTTTTGGAGGTGTCCGAATACTTTTGATCACATAGTGTATATTCCACAAAAAAACCAAATGCTAGACGTTTGCTGTATCACAATACATATTTACATAATAAGTTCCTTAGAACCACTACACCCGGTTTTGTTTTGTATATAGTTACTCATATATTCATTCAAAGTTCATGATGCAGAGGTAATCTCTCAATGAAAACACAGAAATAATTTTTCTAAGATGAGTCACTAAATTTACTAATTTATTCTTTAAGCCTCCTAGCACCGTGACATCTGATGAAAAGAGTTTTGGGTTAAGAAATACACTTTCAGTTGCCGGCCAGTGTGACCGAGCGGTTCTAGGCGCTTCAGTCTGGAACCGCGCGACCGCTACGATCGCAGATTCGAATCCTGCCTCGGGCATGGATGTGTGTGATGTCCTTAGGTTAGTTAGGTTTAAGTGGTTCTACGTTCTAGGGGACTGATGACCTCAGATGTTAAGTACCATAGTGCTCAGAGCCATTTGAGCCATTTTGAAGACTTTCAGTTGCATTTTAAAGACTGTGGTTTCATCGTCAGGTGCAGGCTGATGAAATTAAATGATGTTTGAGAGGAAGAATAAATTAATTAACTCGGAATGAAGGGAATGAAGTATTACAGTAAATTAGACGGAACATTGTCACGAAACGTTGTGGTTTTCTAAAAACGTAAATAAAATGTTTAAAAGCAGCCGTTTGACGAGAATAGGTGATTCGACAACTCGTAACAACATTTAATGTGGCTATAGGGTCAGTAACAACAGGTGACGTGTTGAAAAAGCTATACGATACAGCGATTATCTCTCTGAAACAGATTAAAAACAGAAAAATAGAAAAAAACTTGGTTATCTGCAGGTGTTTGTAACGCCGGAAATGCATATCCTCCTATTTCCATCTATTGTGGTATAATTTTTTTCCTTCTTTTGTTACCTCAAGATATGACATTTCTGTCTATTTACATAATGTAATTGTTTTACTGTTTGTATATATATATTTATGCATTGATGTCGATGTATAATTGGTTGTTTTGTAAATATTATTTGTATTTTTACGCTGGGTCTCGCCTAGGGAAAATTATGCTATCGAACGAATATGTCGATAAGTCGTGTGGAGAACCAGAGTGTTTAGGATCTTTGGTAGTGTTAACTCGGTCACTTGGAGCGCGGGCAGAGGGAGTCTGGCTGGGGTGGTGCAGTGGAGCAGGTGTGTTGTGTGAAGCTCCCGCGAGTTGCCGCGCTTTCGGGGTTGGGCAGCATGTAATTGCGCTCGACTTGCTATGATAGTTTCTGACACGGTGTCACGGACGGGAAGCATTAGCTGGCGCACGTCAAGAGCCCGTTTCGTCTGGTGACCGTGTCGAGAAGAAGGCGCGCCAACATCCAGCTTCTGCAACAGCGACGGCCGACAATGAGTGACTGTCGACACCTCCTCGATCGACGGCTTCAAACCTTCAATCAACCAACAAGGAAGACTGGAAGCACGTAAAGTTTTAGAACTGTATGGCAGACCTCAGCTTTTCAAACTGTACCATTTTTGTAACTATAATTACAGCAACTTAGCATGAACGTTTGTTGCTCATTGTCCCAGTTGCATTACCAAGCAGGGTCCCTTCCTTTTCCGGAAGAACCCGAGTGTCGTTGAAATTCAAATGCCAGCATTAAAGTAACATAATTAGATTTCACTGCTTTAATTTCAAAGTTCAGTTAAGGTATTCATAGCTGGCTACAATGTTTAGATTGCACAAGCACAAATTAAGAGTGCGAGTTTTGTTACCGTATTTTAGTTACCTGTGACTGCAGCTCAGCTTGGTACGTACTAAATTTTACTATTGTTAATTGTTCAGAATCATTTAATTCAAGTTCAAAGTCAAATCTCTTATTTCTAAATTGCGTAGATTCAAGTAGCTTTTGAAATGATTGTTAAGGTAGTCCAAGACTAACCGTATTTTACTGAATTTCGATGTGCTTCAGAAAGAAAGCCCACTATTAACTTCAGTCACTAAATTAACTTTCGATTTTCCTGTTTTATTAATTCTTTTGCTAAATTAAGTCCGAGTGTAGCGAAATTTATTACTTCTGACAAACTTTCAGTTTTCACACTACACGTGTCAACCTTCAGTTGCCACGCTTCTAGTGCTAATTATATGTGTAATATCCTTTCTTTTTCAGTTACTATAGTAATTGTCCTTAGGACTGGCGACCGGAATTTCCCCCAAATCTCAAATATCTAGTTACCGCTAGTTAATTGTTAACGTAACGGCCGCACATTTACTTTCTTTATTAACTTTACCCCTTTTCAAAATTAATTTCCACCTGTTTCATTAGCATTTTTCCTTTCATTTAGATGTAACCCTTTCCTCCCTCTTTACCGACAGATTAACTTCGGTGACGATTGTTTTTCCCAAATTTCCATTAGGTACAAGCGGTTTAATTTTTCACTGTCATTAAGGTCGATAAGTGAGGGGGAGGTTACATGTTAAGCTGTGTAATGTATATCAGAAATAAAAGCAGAAGCGCCAAATAACTGATACCGTTATGTGCTCAACTCTATAGCTACCTTGTTTTCCAAGTTGGTGTTGTTTGCTAATTTTAAACACAGCGTAAACGTATAAAATTTTCAGGAACCATTTGTATACAGTATTAGCCACAAAACGTAAATTAGAGTGAAATTTAACGCTTAATCGTTACCACTGTTGCATACTGAAATAGCTTAAAACAAACATTAATATTAACACCACAGCTTGCTATCACTTCATTATGCTCTTCGAACATAATAACAAACAATGCTCCACTGAAGTTGGCACATAAAGTGCTGAAACGTTTTTCGATAAAGCAAAAACAAACAAACGATATTTTGCGTGAAAAGGAATTTCTCTCCAGCGTTACCATTCAATTGTCGTGGTGCAGGAGTATACCTGTGTAACTACAACAGAGGCAACAGATGCAGCACAGACCTACACAACTATAACGTACTTCGATACATTGTTTGAGAATATTTAAGTAAAGCTATGTCCCTCCCCAAACAATATCCTTAGTCATCATTTTCCTCACTCAGCGAACACTAAAAATCTGTAATAAATCAACATAAATAAGTAGCAATGTAACAATTATCCCGCCTTCCACATACAAAAACGAGGGAGTACTTTTCAAATACGCTACGAAGCGCGCAATGATACTCTCAGCGACAACCACTACGAAAAATCCACAACAGTTGACAACTTGAACCAGATCAGACACAGACTAAATTACAGCCAAAGCAGTTTCCTTTTACTTAACACAGAAGTGAAAGCGAAGAACCTTAATTAACCCTATTACAACAACCTGAAGTACGAGGAAACGTTTTCTAGTGCCGATCTGGTACACAGATTTCATCTGACAGGAAGTAACAGTTGCACAATAAAAGATTCATTCTCGAATTTGAAGTACCTTTACACAAAATAAAACTTTTTGAAATACAGCAAATCACGTAAATTAAATCATTAGCCACTGAGTTATTCAGTATAGCCTTAACAGTATTCACGTCTTAGAGCAGAGAAGAGTACGTACAGACCACAGAGGTATTCAGAATATTAACATTTAGAAATAAACAAGTTTAAAAGGCAAGAAAAAATATTTTACAGTGTAAATTATCCTTGCCTTAAGTTGTACACTTGACATTGAAATCAATAGGTAATTTTTGTACATATTTTTATTTTATTTATAATTATATCAATAAACTAGTTTTTATATACGTAATATGACAAGCGAGAATTACAACAGTCAAACAATGACGACATGACGTTAAAATGTGAGTAAGCTTCAAAGTAGCTAGAAATACTTCATGAACTGTAATAAAATACTCCTATCTGTGACAAGGCGAACGTCAATCTATCTATATTTTACGATTTCTGCTGCCCCTCATTAACATCGAATATAGTTTTAACCGTCAGGAAGTCTTTTCTGAAGGTATTTGTCTGGAAGATTGTCTTGACCGGAATCGAAACGTATAGGATAAACAGTTTGGACAAGAGGTGAATAGAAGCATTGGAAATATGAAGCTACCTAAAAATGCCGACGATTAGATGGGTAGATCATATAGCTAATCAGGAGGTAATGAATGGAACCTGGAACACTTGCCTAAATTAAGTGTTAGTTTGGTAGGACACATTCTGAGACGTCAATGGATCACGAATTTAGTATTGGAGGGAAGTGTGGAGGGTACAAGTCGTATAGGCTGACGGATGGGTGAGTACAGTAAGGAGCAGATTCAAAAGGACGTAGGTTGCAGTAGATGTCCGGGAAGAGGGTTGCACAGGATAGATCAGTATGGAGAGCTGCATCAAACCAATCTTGAAGACGCCAACACACAAAAATAACAACACTGCCCCTGAGTAGTCAATACCTCACGCATCTGCAATTATGCCTTTCCAAAGCTGCACGTGTAGGAAAGACTATAATCGCAGGTGCCGCTAGTAACTTTTTATTTTCAGATTCACATACAAGTGATTGGCAGTTTGTAATACCAGACGCAAATTCTTCGGATCAGGGTTCAATCCTTTGGTAGTGTCAGGAAATCTTTCTGTCACTTACCATTCCGTGCTATAGTAATGCGAAAATAGCCAAGTTGCATCACATTTTGCGACCCACGCTAAACTGCAGGTCATCATATAACTCATCGTACAATCATGTTGAAAGGCCATATGATGTTCAACAGAACCACGCCCAACAAAGTACTGCGTTGTTGAAACCACCTTCCAAGTGAGCACAGCTGTTGCATGAGTCACTGATGTGGCTTGGGCGAACTTGTGTTACCACTGTGTCGAAATGTTATAAAAAGTATTATAATTTGGAACATTTTCTACTTGTTTAAATGGTGCAGCTAAATTAATTATGTGTCCTGATTGGTTAATGTGTGATGAGTTGTTCTGGTTTGTGACACATTTAACGTGTTAGTCTAAAGCGTGATTTTATATTTGCAGCGCACATCAACCACATCCGCGCCGTTGCGGGTGTCAACCACGTGGGGTTGGGTGCCGGCTACGACGGCATCAACCTGTGAGTGCATCAACACTTTTCTCTATTGTTATACTTTGATGTAAGTATAGCGAGATTTTATTTGTAGGGAACGAAAACTTTACATAAAAATTGCGGGGGATTTTTGACCACTTAATGCAGCTGTTACAAATTTTTCACTCATTGTTTGCTTGTGTTTTTGATATACACTGGTTTGCACTACGGCAAACAGTCTGCCACCGGAATTTTTACTGTTAGATCAGGTAGACACCAGGTAAAATGTTATGCAACAGGTACCGAAAATACGAATTTATGAATAATGGTCATCCTTTCCCTCGCGGCAAAACATTTTTCATTTCAATTTGTTATAAAGTGCGTAATTTCTGTAGCACTACCACAATAACACATCTCAACTGTGTATGAACCAGTCTACTTTAATTACTTTTTTATTTCGGTGCAGCTCGTAGAAACGACTGCACAGGAACGTATTTGTTTGTTTACTTATTTATTAAACTGTAGCCTGTTACTTGAAACGTAAACGTAGTTTGCGTTTATTCTTATACAAATTCTACATACACATATATACTCCGCTAACCACCAAGCGGTGTGTGGCGGAGGGCACTATTCGCGCCAAAGTCATATTCCTCCCCCCCCCCCCCCGCCCCCCACCACAGTTCAACACAAGGATCACGCGAGGAAAAAAACACTGTCTGACCGCCTCAGTACGAGCTCTAATTTTCCTTATCTTTGAATGGTGATCATTGCGCTATTTTAAGGTTGGTGGTAATAATATACGCTCTATATCTTTCTCGATGTTGGGATTTTGGAATTTAGTGAGCAGCCCCTTCCGTTTAGCGCGTCGTTTCTCTTCAAGTGTGCCCCACTTCAAACTTTATATGAAATTTGTAACGCTCTCGCGAAGGCTAAATGTACCAGTCACGAGTCTTGCCGCTAATCTTTGGACCTTCTCAGTCTCTTGAATCAGATCCAACTGGTAAGGGTCCCATACAGCCGAACAATACTCTAAGACTGGACTAAATAGCGTATTGTAAGCAATTTCCTTTGTTGAAGGACTGCATCGCATCAGGATTCTACCAATAAACCGCAATCTAGAGTTCGCCTTACCCGCTACTTGTGTAATTTGATCGTTCCATTTGAAATCATTTCGAATGGTCACACCTAGATTCCTGACTGACGCTACCGCTTCCAGAGACTGGATATTTACTTTGTACTCGTATATTAATGAGGATTTTCGTTGTGTTATACGCAGTAGGTTACACTTACTAATATTGGGAGGTAAATCCCAGTCATTACACCACGCATTTATTTTCTGCAAATCCTCATTGGTTTGTTCACAATTTTCGTGTGATACTACACTACTGGCCATTAAAATTGCTACACCAAGAAGAAATGCAGATTCCTTGGAAAAAAAATATTATACTAGAACTGACATGTCATTAGATTTTCACACAATTTGGGTGCATAGATCCTGAGAAATCAGTACCCAGAACAACCACCTCTGGCCGTAATAACGGCCTTGATACGCCTGGGCATTGAGTCAAACAGAGCTTGTATGGCATGTACAGGTACAGCTGCCCATGCAGCTTCAGCACGATACCACAGTTCATCAAGAATAGTGACTGGCGTATTGTGACGAGACAGTTGCTCCGCGACCATTGACCACACGCTATCAATTGGTGAGAGATCTGGAGAATGTGCTGGCCAGGGTAGCAGTTGAACATTTTCTGTATCCAGAAAGGCCCGTACAGGACCTGCAACATGCAGTCGTGCATTATCCTGCTGAAATGTAGGGTTTCGCAGGGATAGAATGAAGGGTAGAACCACGGATCGTAACACATCTGAAATGTAACGTGCACTGTTCAAAGTGCCGTCAATGCGAACAAGAGGTGACCGAGACGTGTAACCAATGGCACCCCATACCATCACGCCAGGTGATACGTCAGTATGGCGATGACGAATGGACGCTTCCAATATGCGATCACCACGATGTCGCCAAACACGAATGCGACCATCATGATGCTGTAAACAGAACCTGGATTCATCCGAAAAAATGACGTTTTGCCATTCGTGCATTCTGGTACGTCGTTGTGTACACCATCGCAGGCGCTCCTGTCTGTGATGCAGCGTCAAGGGTAACCGCAGCCACGGACTCCGAGCTGATACTCCATGCTGCTGCAAACGTCGTCGAACTGCCGGCCGTAGTGGCCGTGCAGTTCTAGGCGTTCCAGTCCGGAGCCGCGCTGCTGCTACGGTCGCCGGTTCGAATCCTGCTTCGGGCATGGATGTGTGTGATGTCCTTAGGTTAGTTAGGTTTAAGTAGTTCTAAGTTCTAGGGGACTGATGACCACAGCAGTCGAGTCCCATAGTGCTCAGAGCCATTTGAACCTTGTCGTCGAACTGTTCGTGCAGATGGTTGTTTTCTTGCAAACGTCCCCATCTGTTGACTCAGGGATCGAGACGTGGCTGCACGATCCGTTACAGCCATGCGGATAAGATGCCTGTCATCTCGACTGCTAGTGATACGAGGCCGTTGGGATCCAGCACAGCGTTCCGTATAACCCTCCTGAACCCACCGATTCCATATTCTGCTCACAGTCATTGGATGTCGACCAACGCGAGCAGCAATGTCGCGATACGATAAGCGGCAATCGCGGTAGGCTACAATCCGACCTTTATCAAAGTCGGAAACGTGATGGCACGCATTTCTCCTCCTTACACGAGGTATCACAACAACGTTTCACCAGGCAACGTGTCAGCACGTTGTAGGTGTCGCCACCGGCGCCGTCCTTGTGTGAATGGTATGAAAAGCTAATCATTTGCATATCACAGCATCTTCTTCCAGTCGGTTAAATTTCGCGTCTGTAGCACGTCATCTTCGTGGTGCAGCAATTTTAATGGCCAGTAGTGTAATTTCCTGTAGACTACAGCATCATTGGCGTACTGTCTAATACCGCTGTGAGTGCCATCAACCATATCGTTTACGTAAATTGTAAAAAGCAGCGGACCTATTACGCTGCCGTCGGGCACACCTGATGTTGCGCTTGTTTCTGTTGAAGTGCCCCATTCACTTCGGGACTCACGAGTGACTCCTTGTGCTGATCCCATGCAGTCCTCTGCATTCCTCGACGGTCTCTTTTTGTCAGTACATAAGGCTCACCTCGCATTTGGTGTTCCTCTGCCTCTCCACTTCACATTCGCATAACCCACAGTTGCCTTGTGCGTCATGCCGCTGCTTCAAAACCAAAACGATTTGTTGGTGAGAACTGATTTATTGAATGTCGAAGTAAGCATGTCGTTAGGAAGATTGTTCCAATAATTAGATGGACTAAAATATCCTCGGTGGATCTGTTGCTCAGGTGATTTCCAGTACCATCTACGCTGGAGACCTCTGGGTCCTTCTGACCAACC